>NW_028225181.1:44369187-44562424 GCF_052327205.1 Somniosus microcephalus | reverse complement strand
ACACTCTATAAGGACCGTCATCATTCCCCAACCACACCCTCTCTAAGGACCCCCTCATTCCTCACGTACACCCTCCATAAGCCCCGTCTTCATTCCTCACTCACACCCTCTATAAGGACACCCCTCATTCCTCACTCACACCCTCTATAAGGACCACCCTCATTCCTCACTCACACCCTCTATAATGACCCCCCTCATTCCTCACTTACACCCTCTATAAGGACCGTCCTCATTCCACACTCACACCCTCTATAAGGACCCCCCTCATTCTTCACTCACACCCTCTATAAGGACAAACTCATTCCTCACTCACACCCTCTATAAGGTCCGTCCTCTTTCCCCACTCTCACCCTCTATAAGGACAACCGTCAGTCCTGTCTCACACCCTCTATAAGGACCCGCCTCATTCCATACTCACACCCTCTATAAGGACCCCCTCATTCCTCACTCACACCCTCTATAAGGACCCCCCTCATTCCTCACTCACACCCTCTATAAGGACCGTCCTCATTCCGCACTCACACCCTCTAAAAGAACCGTACTCATTCCACACTCACACCCTCTATAAGGACCCCCTCATTCCTCACTCGCACCCTCTATAAGGACCCTCCTCATTCCTCACTCACATCCTCTATTAGGACCATCCTCATTCCGCACTCACACCCTCTATAATGACCCCCTCATTCGTCACTCACACCCTCTATAAGGTCCACCCTCATTCCTCACTCACACCCTCTATAAGGACCGTCTGCATTCCACACACACCCTCTATAAGGAACCCCCTCATTCCTCTCTCAGACCCTCTATAAGGCCTGTCCTCATTCCTCACTCACACCCTCTCTAAGGACCGACCTCATTCCTCACTCACACCCTCTATAAGGACCCCCTCATTCTTCACTCACACACTCTATAAGGATCCCCCTCATTCCTCACTCACCCACTCTATAAGGATCCCCCTCATTCCTCACTCACACACTCTGTAACGACCCCCCTCATTCCTCATTCACACCCTCTATAAGGACCCCCTCATTCCTCACTCACACCCTCGAAATGGACCCCCCTCATTCCTCGCTCACACCCTCTATAACAACCGTCCTCGTTCCTCACTCACACTCTATAAGGAACTTCCTCATTCCTCCCTCGCACCCTATATAAGGACCATCCTCATTCCTCACTCACACCCTCGATAAGGACCGTCCTCATTCCTCACTCACACCCTCCGTAACGAACGGCCTCATTCCTTCCTCACACCCTCTATAAGGACCCCCATCATTCCTCACTCACACCCTCTATAAGGACAACCTTCATTCCTCACTGACACCCTCTATAAGGACCCCCTCATTCCTCATTTACACCCTCTATAAGGACCGTCCTCATTCCTCACTCCCACCCTCTATAAGGAGCCCCTCATTCCTCACTCACACCCTATCAAAGGACCGTCCTCATTCCTCACTCACACCCTCTATAAGCACCGTCCACATTCCGCACTCACACCCTCTATAAGGACCCCACTCATTCTTCATTCACACCCTGTATAAGGACCGTCCTCATACCTCACTCACACCCTCGATAAGGACCCTACTCATTCCTCACTCACACCCTCTATAAAGACCCCCCTCATTCCTCACTCACACCCTCTATGACCCCCCTCATTCCTCACTCACACCCTCTATAAGGACCCCCCTCATTCCTCACTCACACCCTCTATAAGGACCCCTCTTTCCTCATCACCCTCTCTAAGAACCGTCCACGTTCCTCACTCACACCCTCTATAATGACCGTCCTCATTCCTCACTCACACCCTCTATAAGGACCCCTTCATTCCTCACTCACACCCTATAAAAGGACCACCCTCATTCCTCACTCACACCCTCTATAAGGACCGTCCTCATTCTGCACTCACACCCTCTATAAGGACCCCATCATTCTTCACTCACACCCTCTATAAGGACCGTCCTCATTACTCATGCACCCCCCTCTGTTAGGAACCCCGTTATTCCTCACTCACACCCTCTATAAGGACAAACTCATTCCTCACTCACACCCTGTATAAGGACCGTCCTCATTCCTCACTCACTGACATGCTCTATAAGGACTGTCCTCATTCCGCACTCACTCACACCCTCTATAAGGACCGTCCACATTCCTCACTCGCTCACACCCTCTCTAAGGACAACCCTCACTTCCTCAGTCAATCACACGCTCTATAAGGACCCCTCTCATTCCTCACTCATACCCTCTATAAGGACCATCCTCATTCCTCACTCTCATGCTCTATATGGACCCCCTCATTCCTCACTTACACCCGCTATAAGGACCGACCTCATTCCTCACTCACACCCTCTATAAGGGCACCCCTCATTCCTCACTCACACCCTCTATAATGACCGTCCTCATTCCTCACTCACACCCTCTATAAGGCCTCCATCATTCCTCACGCACACCCTCTATAAGGACGGTCTTCATTCCTCACACACACCTTCTATAAGGACCATCCCCATTCCTCACTCACACCTTCTATAAGGACACCCCTCATTCCTCACTCACACCGTCTATAAGGACCCCCCTCATTCGTCACTCTTACCCTATATAAGGACACCCCACATTCCTCTCTCACACCCTCTATAAGGATCCCCTCATTCCTCACTCGCACCCTCTATAAGGATCCCTTCATTCCTCACTCACACCCATTAAAAGGACCCCCTCATTCCACACTCACACCCTCTATAAGGACCCCCCTCATTCTTCATTCACACCCTCTTTAAGGACAAACTCATTCCTCACTCACACCCTCCATAATGACCGTCCTCATTCCCCACTCACACCCTCTATAAGGACCTCCGTCATTCCTGTATCACACCCTCTATAAGCACCCCCTCATTCCTCACTCACACGCTCTATAATGACCGTCCTCATTCTTCACTCCCGCCCTCTATAAGGACCCCCTCATTCCTCACTCACACCCTCTATAAGGACACCCCTCATTCCTCACTCACACCCTCTATAACGACCGTCCTCATTCCACACTCACTCCCTCTATAAGGACCCCCTCATTCCTCACTCACACCCTCTATAAGGACTCCCCTCATTCCTCACTCACACCCTACAAAAGGACCATCCGCATTTCTCACTCACACCCACTATAAGGACCGTCAGCATTCCGCACACACCTTCTATAAGGACACCCCTCATTCCTCACTCACACACTCTCTATACCGACCATCGTCATTCCTCACTCACATCCTCTATAAGGACCCCCTCATTCCGCACTCACACTCTTTAAAAGGACCACCTCATTCCTCACTCACACCCTCTATAAGTACTCTCCTCATTCCTCACTCACACCCTCTATAAGGACCATCCTCATTCCACACTCACACCCTCAATAATGACCCCCTCATTCCTCACTCACACCCTCTATAAGGACTCCCCTCATTCCTCACTCACACCCTACAAAAGGACCATCCGCATTTCTCACTCACACCCACTATAAGGACCGTCAGCATTCCGCACACACCTTCTATAAGGACACCCCTCATTCCTCACTCACACACTCTCTATACCGACCATCGTCATTCCTCACTCACATCCTCTATAAGGACCCCCTCATTCCTCACTCACACTCTCGAAATGGACCACGCTCATTCCTCGCTCACACCCTCTATAACAACCGTCCTCATTCCTCACTCACACCCTACAAAAGGACCATCCGCATTTCTCACTCACACCCTCTATAAGAAACGTCCTCACTCCACACTCTCACCCTCTATAAGGACCATACTCATTGCGCACTCACACCCTCTATAAGGACCCCCTCATTCCTCACTCACACACTCTATAAGGAGACCCCTCATACCTCACTCACACCCTCTATAAGAACCCCCCTCATTCCTGTCTCACACCCTCTATAAGGACCATCCTCATTCCGCACTCACACCCTCTATAAGGACCCCCTCATTCCTCACTCACACCCTCTAAATGGACCCCCCTCATTCCTCACTCACACCATCTATTAGGACCATCCTCATTCAGCACTCACACCCTCTATAATGACCACCTCATTCCTCACTCACACCCTCTATAAGGACCCCTCTCATTCCTCACACACACCCTTCAAATGGACCGTCCACATTTTTCACTCACACCCTCTATAAGGACCGTCTGCATTCCGCACACACCCTCTATAAGGACCTCCCTCATTCCTCACTCACACCCGCTATGAGGCCCGTCCTCATTCCTCACTCACACCCTCTCTAAGGCCCGCCCTCATTCCTCACTCACACCCTCTATAAGGACCCCCTCATTCTTCACTCACACACTCAATAAGGATCCCCCTCATTCCTCACTCACACACTCTATAAGGATCCCCCTCATTCCTCAATCACACACTCTATAAGGACCCCCCTTCATTCCTCATTTACACACTCTCTATACCGATCATCCTCATTCCTCACTCACCCTCTATAAGAACCCCCTCATTCCGCCATCACACTCTCAAAATGGACCCCCTCATTCCTCGCTCACACCCTCTTTAACAACCGTCCTCATTCCTCACTCACACCCTCTGTAACGACACCCCTCATTCCTCACTCACACCCTCTATAAGGACCCCCCTCATTCCTCACTCACACCCTCTGTAAGGACACCCTTCATTCCTCACTCACACCCTCTATAAGAACCGCCATCATTCCTCACTCACACTCTACAAGGACCTTCCTCATTCCTCCCTCGCACCCTCTATAAGGACCGTCCTCATTCCTGACTCACTCCCTCTATAAGGACACCCCGCATTCCTCACTCACACACTCTATAAGGACCACCCTCATTCCTCACTCACAACCTATATAAGGCCACTCACATTCCTCACTCACACCCTCTATAAGGACCACCCTCATTCCTCACTCACACCCTCTATAAGGACCGTCCTCATTCCACACTCACACCCTCTATTAGGACCATCCTCATTCCGCACTCACACCCTCTATAATGACGCCCTCATTCCTCACTCACACCCTCTATAAGGACCGTCTTCATTCCGCACTCACACCCTCTATAAGGACCCCCTCATTCCTCACTCACACCCTCTATAAGGACCACCCTCATTCCTCACTCACACCCTTTATATTGACCCCCCTCATTCCTCACTTACACCCTCTATAAGGACCGTCCTCATTCCACACTCACACCCTCTATAAGGACCCCCCTCATTCTTCACTCACACCCTCTATAAGGACAAACTCATTCCTCACTCACACCCTCTATAATGTCCGTCCTCATTCCCCACTCTCACCTTGTATAAGGACAACCGTCAGTCCTGTCTCACACCCTCTATAAGGACCCGCCTCATTCCACATTCACACCCTCTATAAGGACCCCCTCATTCCTCACTCACACCCTCTATAAGGACCCCCCTCATTCCTCACTCACACCCTCTATAAGGACCGTCCTCATTCCGCACTCACACCCTCTACAAGAACCGTACTCATTCCACACTCACACCCTCTATAAGGACCAACTCATTCCTCACTCGCACCCTCTACAAGGACCCTCCTCATTCCTCACTCACATCCTCTATTAGGACCATCCTCATTCCGCACTCACACCCTCTATAATGACCCCCTCATTCCTCACTCACACCCTCTATAAGGACCCCCCTCATTCCTCACTCACACCCTACAAAAGGACCGCCCACATTTCTCACTCACACCCTCTATAAGGACCGTCTGCATTCCACACACACCCTCTATAAGGAACCCCCTCATTCCTCTCTCAGACCCTCTATAAGGCCCGTCCTCATTCCTCACTCACACCCTCTCTTAGGACCGACCTCATTCCTCACTCACACCCTCTATAAGGACCCCCTCATTCTTCACTCACACACTCTATAAGGATCCCCCTCATTCCTCACTCACACACTCTATAAGGATCCCCCTCATTCCTCACTCACACACTCCATAAGGACCCCACTCATTCCTCACTCACACCCTACAAAAGGACCGTCCGCATTTCTCACTCACACCCTCTATTAGGGCCATCTGCATTCTGCACACACCCTCTATAAGGACCCCCCTCATTCCTCACTCACACCCTCTATAAGGCCCGTCCTCATTCCTCACTCACACCCTCTCTAAGGACCGCCCTCATTCCTCACTCACACCCTCTATAATGATCCCCTCATTCTTCACTCACACACTCTATAAGGACCCCCCTCATTCCTCACTCACACACTCGATAAGGATCCCCCTCATTCCTCACTCACACACTCTATAATGACCCCCCTCATTCCTCATTCACACATTCTCTATACCGACCATCCTCATTCCTCACTCACACCCTCTATAAGGACCCCCTCATTCCTCACTCACTCCCTCGAAATGGACCCCCTCATTCCTCGCTCACACCCTCTATAACAACCGTCCTCATTCCTCACTCACACCCTCTATAAGGACCCCCTCATTCCTCACTCACACAGTCTATAACGACCGTCCTCATTCCTCACTCACACCCTCTGCAAGGACACCCTTCATTCCTCACTCACACCCTCTGTAAGAACCGCCATCATTCCTCACACACACTCTATAAGGACCTTCCTCATTCCTCCTCGCAACCTCTATAACAACTGTCCTCATTCCTCAGTCTCACCCTCTATAAGGACCGGCTCATTCCTCACTCACACCCTCTGTAACGACCGGCCTCATTCCTCACTCACACCCTCTATAAGGACACCCCTCATTCCTCACTCACACCCTCTCTAAGGACCCCCTCATTCCTCACACGCACCCTCTAAAAGGACCCTCTCATTTCTCACTCACACCCTCTATAAGGACCCCCCTCATTCCTCACTCACACACTCGATAAGGACCGTCGTCATTCCCCACTCACACCCTCTATAAGGACCCCCCTCATTCCTCACTTACACTCTCTCTAAGGACCATCCTCATTCCTCACTCACACCCTCTATAAGGACACCCCTCATTCCTCACTCACCCCGTCTATAAGGACCACCCTCATTCCACACACAAACCCTCTATAAAGACCCCCCTCATTCCTCAATTACACCCTCTATAAGGTCCGTCCTCATTGCTCACTCACACCCTATATAAGGACCCCCCACATTCCTCACTCCAACCTCTATAAGGACCCCCTCATTCCTCACTCGCACCCTCTATAAGGACTCCCTCATTCCTCACTCATACCCTCTATAAGGACCCCCTTCATTCCACACTCACACCCTCTATAAGGACCCCACTCATTCTTCACTCACACCCTCTATAAGGATAAACTCATTCCTCACTCACACCCTCTATAAGGTCCATCCACATTCCCCACTCTCACCCTCTATAAGGACCCCCCTCATTCCTGTCTCACACCCTCGAAAAGGACCCCCCTCATTCCACATTCTCACCCTCTATAAGGAACCCCTCATTCCTCACTCACACCCTCTATAAGGAACCCCTCATTCCTCACTCACACCCTCTATAAGGCCCGTCCTCATTCCGTACTCACACCCTCTATAAGGACCGTACTCATTCCGCACTCACACCCTCTATAAGGACCCCCTCATTCCTCACGCACACCATCTATATGGACCCCCCTCATTCCGCACTCACACCCTCTATAAGGACCCCCTCATTCCTCACTCACACCCTCTATAATGACCCCCTCATTCCTCACTCACACCCTCTATAAGGACCCCCCTCATTCCTCACTCACACCCTACAAAAGGACCATCCGCATTTCTCACTCACACCCTCTATTAGGGCCATCTGCATTCCGCACACACCCTCTATAAGGACCCCCCTCATTCCTCACTCACACCCTCTATAAGGCCCGTCCTCATTCCTCACTCACACCCTCTATAAGGACCGTCCTCATTCCGCACTCACACCCTCTATAAGGACCGTACTCATTCCGCACTCACACCCTCTATAAGGACCCCCTTATTCCTCATGCACACCCTCTATATGGACCCCCCTCATTCCGCACTCACACCCTCTATAAGGACCCCCTCATTCCTCACTTATCCCCTCTATAATGACCCCCTCATTCTTCACTCACACACTCTATAAGGACCCCCCTCATTCCTCACTCACACACTCGATAAGGATCCCCCTCATTCCTCACTCACACACTCTATAAGGACCCCCCTCATTCCTCATTCACACACTCTCTATACCGACCATCCTCATTCTACACTCACACCCTCTATAAGGACCCCCTCATTCCTCACTCACACCCTCGAAATGGACCCCCTCATTCCTCGCTCACACCCTCTATAACAACCGTCCTCATTCCTCACTCACACCCTCTATAAGGACCCCCCTCATTCCTCACTCACACAGTCTATAATGACCGTCCTCATTCCTCACTCACACCCTCTGTAAGGACCCCCTGCATTCCTCACTCACACCCACTATAAGAACCGCCATCATTCCTCACTCACACTCTATAAGGACCTTCCTCATTTCTCCCTCGCACCCTCTTTAAGGACCGTCCTCGTTCCTCACTCACACCCTCTATAATGACCGTCCTCATTTCTGACTCACACCCTCTATAAGGACAACCTTCATTCCTCACTGACACCCTCTATAAGGACCCCCTCATTTTTCATTTACACCTTCTATAAGGACTGTCCTCATTCCTCACTCACACCCTCTATAAGGAAACCCCTCATTCCTCACTCACACCCTCTCTAAGGACCCCCCACATTCCTCACTCACACCTTCTATAAGGACCCCCTCATTCCTCACTCGCAGCCTCTAAAAGGACCCGCTCATTCCTCACTCACAACCTCTATAAGGACCCCCCTCATTCCTCACTCACACACTCTATAAGGACCGTCATCATTCCCCACCCACACCCTCTCTAAGGACCCCCTCATTCCTCACGTACACCCTCCATAAGCACCGTCTTCATTCCTCACTCACACCCTCTATAAGGACACCCCTCATTCCTCACTCACACCCTCTATAAGGACCACCCTCATTCCTCACTCACACCCTCTATAATGACCCCCCTCTTTCCTCACTTACACCCTCTATAAGGACCGTCCTCATTCCACACTCACACCCTCTATAAGGACCCCCCTCATTCTTCACTCACACCCTCTATAAGGACAAACTCATTCCTCACTCACACCCTCTATAAGGTCCGTCCTCATTCCCCACTCTCACCTTCTATAAGGACAACCGTCAGTCCTGTCTCACACCCTCTATAAGGACCCGCCTCATTCCATACTCACACCCTCTATAAGGACCCCCTCATTCCTCACTCACACCCTCTATAAGGACCCCCCTCATTCCTCACTCACACCCTCTATAAGGACCGTCCTCATTCCGCACTCACACCCTCTAAAAGAACCGTACTCATTCCACACTCACACCCTCTATAAGGACCCCCTCATTCCTCACTCGCACCCTCTATAAGGACCCTCCTCATTCCTCACTCACATCCTCTATTAGGACCATCCTCATTCCGCACTCACACCCTCTATAATGACCCCCTCATTCGTCACTCACACCCTCTATAAGGTCCACCCTCATTCCTCACTCACACCCTCTATAAGGACCGTCTGCATTCCACACACACCCTCTATAAGGAACCCCCTCATTCCTCTCTCAGACCCTCTATAAGGCCTGTCCTCATTCCTCACTCACACCCTCTCTAAGGACCGACCTCATTCCTCACTCACACCCTCTATAAGGACCCCCTCATTCTTCACTCACACACTCTATAAGGATCCCCCTCATTCCTCACTCACACACTCTATAAGGATCCCCCTCATTCCTCACTCACACACTCTGTAAGGACCCCCCTCATTCCTCATTCACACCCTCTATAAGGTCCCCCTCATTCCTCACTCACACCCTCGAAATGGACCCCCCTCATTCCTCGCTCACACCCTCTATAACAACCGTCCTCGTTCCTCACTCACACCCTCTGTCAGGTCACCCTTCATTCCTCACTCACACCCTCTATAAGAACCGCCATCATTCCTCAATCACACTCTATAAGGAACTTCCTCATTCCTCCCTTGCACCCTATATAAGGACCATCCTCATTCCTCACTCACACCCTCGATAAGGACCGTCCTCATTCCTCACTCACACCCTCCGTAACGAACGGCCTCATTCCTTCCTCACACCCTCTATAAGGACCCCCATCATTCCTCACTCACACCCTCTATAAGGACTACCTTCAATCCTCACTGACACCCTCTATAAGGACCCCCTCATTCCTCATTTACACCCTCTATAAGGACCGTCCTCATTCCTCACTCCCACCCTCTATAAGGAGCCCCTCATTCCTCACTCACACCCTATCAAAGGACCGTCCTCATTCCTCACTCACACCCTCTATAAGCACCGTCCACATTCCGCACTCACACCCTCTATAAGGACCCCACTCATTCTTCATTCACACCCTCTATAAGGACCGTCCTCATACCTCACTCACACCCTCGATAAGGACCCTACTCATTCCTCACTCACACCCTCTATAAAGACCCCCCTCATTCCTCACTCACACCCTCTATGACCCCCCTCATTCCTCACTCACACCCTCTATAAGGACCCCCCTCATTCCTCACTCACACCCTCTATAAGGACCCCTCTTTCCTCATCACCCTCTCTAAGAACCGTCCTCGTTCCTCACTCACACCCTCTATAATGACCGTCCTCATTCCTCACTCACACCCTCTATAAGGACCCCTTCATTCCTCACTCACACCCTATAAAAGGACCACCCTCATTCCTCACTCACACCCTCTATAAGGACCGTCCTCATTCTGCACTCACACCCTCTATAAGGACCCCATCATTCTTCACTCACACCCTCTATAAGGACCGTCCTCATTACTCATGCACCCCCCTCTGTTAGGAACCCCGTTATTCCTCACTCACACCCTCTATAAGGACAAACTCATTCCTCACTCACACCCTGTATAAGGACCGTCCTCATTCCTCACTCACTGACATGCTCTATAAGGACTGTCCTCATTCCGCACTCACTCACACCCTCTATAAGGACCGTCCACATTCCTCACTCACTCACACCCTCTCTAAGGACAACCCTCACTTCCTCAGTCAATCACACGCTCTATAAGGACCCCTCTCATTCCTCACTCATACCCTCTATAAGGACCATCCTCATTCCTCACTCTCATGCTCTATACGGACCCCCTCATTCCTCACTTACACCCGCTATAAGGACCGACCTCATTCCTCACTCACACCCTCTATAAGGACACCCCTCATTCCTCACTCACACCCTCTATAATGACCGTCCTCATTCCTCACTCACACCCTCTATAAGGCCTCCATCATTCCTCACGCACACCCTCTATAAGGACGGTCTTCATTCCTCACTCACACCTTCTATAAGGACCATCCCCATTCCTCACTCACACCTTCTATAAGGACACCCCTCATTCCTCACTCACACCGTCTATAAGGACCCCCCTCATTCGTCACTCATACCCTATATAAGGACACCCCACATTCCTCTCTCACACCCTCTATAAGGATCCCCTCATTCCTCACTCGCACCCTCTATAAGGATCCCTTCATTCCTCACTCACACCCATTAAAAGGACCCCCTCATTCCACACTCACACCCTCTATAAGGACCCCCCTCATTCTTCATTCACACCCTCTTTAAGGACAAACTCATTCCTCACTCACACCCTCCATAATGACCGTCCTCATTCCCCACTCACACCCTCTATAAGGACCTCCCTCATTCCTGTATCACACCCTCTATAAGCACCCCCTCATTCCTCACTCACACGCTCTATAATGACCATCCTCATTCTTCACTCCCGCCCTCTATAAGGACCCCCTCATTCCTCACTCACACCCTCTATAAGGACACCCCTCATTCCTCACTCACACCCTCTATAACGACCGTCCTCATTCCACACTCACTCCCTCTATAAGGACCGTACTCATTCCGCACTCACACTCTTTAAAAGGACCACCTCATTCCTCACTCACACCCTCTATAAGTACTCTCCTCATTCCTCACTCACACCCTCTATAAGGACCATCCTCATTCCACACTCACACCCTCAATAATGACCCCCTCATTCCTCACTCACACCCTCTATAAGGACTCCCCTCATTCCTCATTCACACCCTACAAAAGGACCATCCGCATTTCTCACTCACACCCACTATAAGGACCGTCAGCATTCCGCACACACCTTCTATAAGGACACCCCTCATTCCTCACTCACACACTCTCTATACCGACCATCGTCATTCCTCACTCACATCCTCTATAAGGACCCCCTCATTCCTCACTCACACTCTCGAAATGGACCACGCTCATTCCTCGCTCACACCCTCTATAACAACCGTCCTCATTCCTCACTCACACCCTACAAAAGGACCATCCGCATTTCTCACTCACACCCTCTATAAGAAACGTCCTCACTCCACACTCTCACCCTCTATAAGGACCATACTCATTCCGCACTCACACCCTCTATAAGGACCCCCTCATTCCTCACTCACACACTCTATAAGGAGACCCCTCATACCTCACTCACACCCTCTATAAGAACCCCCCTCATTCCTGTCTCACACCCTCTATAAGGACCATCCTCATTCCGCACTCACACCCTCTATAAGGACCCCCTCATTCCTCACTCACACCCTCTAAATGGACCCCCCTCATTCCTCACTCACACCATCTATTAGGACCATCCTCATTCAGCACTCACACCCTCTATAATGACCACCTCATTCCTCACTCACACCCTCTATAAGGACCCCTCTCATTCCTCACACACACCCTTCAAATGGACCGTCCACATTTTTCACTCACACCCTCTATAAGGACCGTCTGCATTCCGCACACACCCTCTATAAGGACCTCCCTCATTCCTCACTCACACCCGCTATGAGGCCCGTCCTCATTCCTCACTCACACCCTCTCTAAGGCCCGCCCTCATTCCTCACTCACACCCTCTATAAGGACCCCCTCATTCTTCACTCACACACTCAATAAGGATCCCCCTCATTCCTCACTCACACACTCTATAAGGATCCCCCTCATTCCTCAATCACACACTCTATAAGGACCCCCCTTCATTCCTCATTTACACACTCTCTATACCGACCATCCTCATTCCTCACTCACCCTCTATAAGAACCCCCTCATTCCGCCATCACACTCTCAAAATGGACCCCCTCATTCCTCGCTCACACCCTCTTTAACAACCGTCCTCATTCCTCACTCACACCCTCTGTAACGACACCCCTCATTCCTCACTCACACCCTCTATAAGGACCCCCCTCATTCCTCACTCACACCCTCTGTAAGGACACCCTTCATTCCTCACTCACACCCTCTATAAGAACCGCCATCATTCCTCACTCACACTCTACAAGGACCTTCCTCATTCCTCCCTCGCACCCTCTATAAGGACCGTCCTCATTCCTGACTCACTCCCTCTATAAGGACACCCCGCATTCCTCACTCACACACTCTATAATGACCACCCTCATTCCTCACTCACACCCTATATAAGGCCACTCACATTCCTCACTCACACCCTCTATAAGGACCACCCTCATTCCTCACTCACACCCTCTATAAGGACCGTCCTCATTCCACACTCACACCCTCTATTAGGACCATCCTCATTCCGCACTCACACCCTCTATAATGACGCCCTCATTCCTCACTCACACCCTCTATAAGGACCGTCTTCATTCCGCACTCACACCCTCTATAAGGACCCCCTCATTCCTCACTCACACCCTCTATAAGGAACCCCCTCATTCCTCACTCACACCCTACAATATGACCGTCCGCATTTCTCACTCACACCCTCGATAAGGACTGTCTGCATTCTGCACACACCCTCTATAAGGACCCCCTCATTCCTCACTCACACCCTCTATAAGGCCCGTCCTCGTTCCTCACTCACACCCTCTCTAAGGACCGCCCTCATTCCTCAATCACGCCCTCTATAAGGACCCTCTCATTCTTCACTCACACACTCTATAAGGACCCCACTCATTCCTCACTCACACACTCTATAAGGATCCCCCTCATTCCTCACTCACACACTCTATAAGGACCCCCCTCATTCCTCATTCACACACTCACTATACCGACCATCCTCATTCCTCACTCTCACCCTCTATAAGGACCCCCTCATTCCTCACTCACACCCTCAAAATGGACCCCCCTCATTCCTCACTCACAACCTCTATAACAACCGTCCTCATTCCTCACTCACACCCTCTATAAGGAACCCCCTCATTCCTCACTCACACCCTCGATAAGGACACCCCTCAATCCTCACTCACACCCTCTGTAAGGACACCCTTCATTCCTCACTCACACCCTCTATAAGAACCACCATCAATCCTCACTCGCACTCTACATGAACCTTCCTCATTCCTCCCGCGCTCCCTCGATAAGGACCGTCCTCATTCCTCACTCACACCCTCTATAAGGACACCCCGCATTCCTCACTCACACCCTCTATAAGGACCACACTCATACCTCACTCACAACCTATATAAGGACACCCCACATTCCTCACTCACACCCTCTTAAAGGACCCCCTCATTCCTCACTCGCACCCTCTATAAGGACCCCCTCATTCCTCACTCACACCCTCTATAAGGACACCCCTCATTCCACACTCACACCCTCTATAAGGACCCCCTTCATTCCTCACTCACACCCTCTATAAGGACCACCCTCATTCCTCACTCATACCCTGTATAAGGACCCCCTACATTCCTGTCTCACACCCTCTATAAGGATCCCCTCATTCCTCACTCGCACCCTCTATAAGGATCCCTTCATTCCTCACTCACACCCATTAAAAGGACCCCCTCATTCCACACTCACACCTTTATAAGGACACCCCACATTCTTCATTCACACCCTCTATAAGGACAAACTCATTCCTCACTCACACCCTCCATAAGGGCCGTCCTCATTCCCCACTCACACCTTTATAAGGACCCCCCTCATTCCTGTATCACACCCTCTATAAGCACCCCCCTCATTCCTCAATCACACCCTCTATAATGACCGTCCTCATTCCTCACTCCATCCCTCTATAAGGACCCCCTCATTCCTCACTCACACCCTCTATAAGGACCCCCCTCATTCCTCACTCACACCCTCTATAACGACCGTCCTCATTCCACACTCACTCCCTCTATGAGGGCCGTACTCATTCCGCACTCACACTCTTTCTAAGGACCCCCTCATTCCTCACTCACACCCTCTATATATACCCTCCTCATTCCTCTCTCACACCCTCTATAAGGACCCCCCTCATTCCTCACTCACACCCTACAAAAGGACCGTCCGCATTTCTCACTCACTCCCACTATAAGGACCGTCTGCATTCCGCACACACCTTCTATAAGGACCCCCTCATTCCTCACTCACACCCTCGAAATGGACCCCCCTCATTCCTCGCTCACACCCTCTATAACAACCGTCCTCATTCCTCACTCACACCCTACAAAAGGACCGTCCGCATTTCTCACTCACACCCTCTATAAGGACCGTCCTCACTCCGCACTCTCACCCTCTCTAAGGACCATACTCATTCCGCACTCACACCCTCTATAAGGACCCCCTCATTCCTCACTCACACCCTCTATAAGGATCCCCCTCATACCTCACTCACACCCTCTATAAGAACCCCCCTCATTCCTGTCTCACACCCTCTATAAGGACCCCCCTCATTCCACACTCTCACCCTCTATAAGGACCCCCTCATTCCTCACTCTCACCCTCTATAAGGACCCCCCTCATTCCTCACTCACACCCTCTATAAGAACCATCCTCATTCCGCACTCACACCCTCTATAAGGACCCCCTCATTCCTCTCTCACACCCTCTATAAGGACCCCCCTCATTCCTCACTCACACCATCTATTAGGACCATTCTCATTCCGCACTCACACCCTCTATAATGACCCCCTCATTCCTCACTCACACCCTCTATAAGGACCCCTCTCATTCTTCACACACACCGTACAAATGGACCGTCCACATTTCTCACTCACACCCTCTATAAGGCTGTCTGCATTCCGCACACACCCTCTATAAGGACCTCCCTCATTCCTCACTCACACCCTCTATGCGGCCCATCCTCATTCTTCACTCACACCCTCTCTAAGGCCCGCCCTCATTCCTCACTCACACACTCTATAAGGACCCCCCTCATTCCTCATTTACACACTCTCTATACCGACCATCCTCATTCCTCACTCACACCCTCTATAAGAACCCCCTCATTCCGCCATCACACCCTCAAAATGGATCCCCTCATTCCTCGCTCACACCCTCTATAACAACCGTCCTCATTCCTCACTCACACCCTCTATAAGGACCCCCCTCATTCATCACTCACACCCTCTATAAGGACCCCCCTCATTCCTCACTCACACCCTCTGTAAGGACACCCTTCATTCCTCACTCACTCCCTCTATAAGGACCATCCTCATTCCTCACTCCCTTCCTCTATAAGGTCCGTCCTCATTCCGCACTCACACCCTCTAAAAGGACCGTACTCATTCCGCACTCACACCCTCTATAAGGACCCTCTCATTCCTCACTCGCACCCTCTATAAGGACCCCCTCATTCCTCACTCACACCCTCTATTAGGACCATCCTCATTCCGCACTCACACCCTCTATAATGACCCCCTCATTCCTCACTCACACCATCTATAAGGACCCCCCTCATTCCTCACTCACACCCTACAAACGGACCGTCCACATTTCTCACTCACACCCTCTATAAGGACCGTCTGCATTCCACACACACCCTCTATAAGGAACCCCCTCATTCCTCACTCAGTCCCTCTATAAGGCCCGTCCTCATTCCTCACTCATACCCTCTCTAAGGACCGACCTCATTCCTCACTCACACCCTCTATAAGGACCCACTCATTCTTCACTCACACTCTCTATAAGGATCCCCCTTATTCCTCACTCACAGACTCTATAAGGATCCCCCTCATTCCTCACTCACACACTCTATAAGGACCCCCCTCATTCCTCATTCACACACTCTCTATACCGACCATCCTCATTCCTCACTCACACCCTATATAAGGACCCCCTCATTCCTCACTCACACCCTCGAAATGGACCCCCCTCATTCCTCGCTCACACCCTCTATAACAACCGTCCTCATTCCTCACTCGCACCCTCTGTAAAGACACCCTTCATTCCTCACTCACACCCTCTATAAGAACCGCCATCATTCCTCAATCACACTCTATAAGGACCTTCCTCATTCCTCCCTCGCACCCTACATAAGGACCATCCTCTTTCCTTCCTCTCACCCTGTATAAGGACCCCCATCATTCCTCACTCACACCCTCTATAAGGACGACCTTCATTCCTCACTGACACCCTCTATAAGAACCCCCTCATTCCTCATTTACACCCTCTATAAGGACCGTCCTCTTTCCTCACTCACACCCTCTATAAGTCACTCCTCATTCCTCACTCACACCCTCTCTAAGGACCCCCCACATTCCTCACTCACACCCTCTATAAGGGCCCGCTCATTCCTCACTTGCACCCTCTAAATGGACCCCCTCATTCCTCACTCACACCCTCTATAAGGACCCCCTCATTCCTCACTCACACACTCTATAAGGACCGTCGTCATTCCCCACTCACACCCTCTATAAGGATCCCCTTCATTCCTCTCTTGCACCCTCTATAAGGACCCCCCTCATTCCTCACTCACACCCTCGAGAAGGACCGTCCTCATTCCTCACTCCGACCCTCTATAAGGACCCCACATTCCTCACTCACACCCTATATAAGGACCGTCCTCATTCCTCACACACACCCTCTATAAGGAGACCCTCATTCCTCACTCACACCCTATAAAAGGACCTGCCTCATTCCTCACTCACACCCTCTATAAGCACCGTCCACATTCCGCACTTACACCCTCTATAAGGGCCCCACTCATTCGTCATTCACACCCTCTATAAGGACCGTCCTCATTCCTCACTCACACCATCTATAAGGATCCCCGCATTCGTCACTCACACCATCTATACGGACCCCCCTCATTTCTCACTCACACCCTACATAAGGACCGTCCTCATTCCTCACGTACACCCTCTGTTAGGAACCCCCTCATTTCGCACACACCCTCTATAAGGACCCCCCTCATTCCACACTCTCACCCTCTATAATGACCGTCCTCATTCCTCATGCACACCCTCTATAAGGACCGTCCTCATTTCTCACTCACGCCCTCTCTAAGGACCCCCTCATTCCTCACTCACACCCTGTATAAGCAGCGTCCTCATTCCTCACTCACACCCTCTATAAGGACCCCACTCATTCCTCACTCACACCCTCTATATTGACCCCCCTCATTCCTCACTCACACCCTCTATGAACCCCCTCATTCCTCACTCACACCCTCTATAAGGACCCCCCTCATTCCTCACTCACACCCTCTCTAAGGACCCCTCTTTCCTCACTCACCCTCTCTAAGAACCATCCTCGTTCCTCACTCACACCCTCTATAATGACCGTCCTCATTCCTCACTCACACCCTCTATAAGGACCCCCCTCATTCCTGTCTCACACCCTCGAAAAGGACCCCCCTCATTCCACACTCACACCCTCTATAAGGAACCCCTCATTCCTCACTCACACCCTCTATAAGGACCCCCTCATTCCTCACTCACACCCTATAAAAGGACCACCCTCATTCCTCACTCACACCCTCTATAAGGACCGTCCTCATTCTGCACTCACACCCTCTGTAAGGACCCCCTCATTCTTCACTCACAAACTCTATAAGGACCGTCCTCATTACTCATGCACCCCCCTCTGTTAGGAACCCCGTTATTCCTCACTCACACCCTCTATAAGGACAAACTCATTCCTCACTCACACCCTGTATAAGGACCGTCCTCATTCCTCACTCACTGACATGCTCTATAAGGACTGTCCTCATTCCTCACTCACTAACACCCTCTATAAGGACCATCCACATTCCTCAGTCACTCACACCCTCTCTAAGGACAACCCTCACTTCCTCAGTCACTCACACCCTCTATAAGGATCCCTCTCATTCCTCACTCATACACTCTATGAGGACCATCCTCATTCCTCACTCTCACGCTCTATACGGACCCCCTCATTCCTCACTTACACCCGCTATAAGGACCGACCTCATTCCTCACTCACACCCTCTATAAGGCCACCCCTCATTCCTCACTCACACCCTCCATAATGACCGTCCTCAATCCTCACTCACACCCTCTATAAGGCCTCCATCATTCCTCACGCACACCCTCTGTAAGGACGGTCTTCATTCCTCACTCACACCTTCTATAAGGACACCCCTCATTCCTCACTCACACCCTCTATAAGGACCACCCTCATTCCTCACTCATACCCTATATAAGAATCCCCCACATTCCTCTCTCACACCCTCTATAAGGATCCCCCCGTTCCTCACTCGCACCCTCTATAAGGAACCCTTCATTCCTCACTCACACCCATTAAAAGGACCCCCTCATTCCACACTCACACCCTCTGTAAGGACCCCCCTCATTCTTCATTCACACCCTCTATAAGGACAAACTCATTCCTCACTCACACCCTCCATAAGGACCGTCCTCATTCCCCACTCACACCCTCTATAAGGACCCCCCTCATTCCTGTATCACACCCTCTATAAGCACCCCCTCATTCCTCACTCACACCCTCTATAATGACCGTCCTCATTCCTCACTCCCGCCCTCTATAAGGACCCCCTAATTCCTCACTCACACCCTCTATAAGGACCCCCCTCATTCCTCACTCACACCCTCTATAACGACCGTCCTCATTCCACACTCATCCCTCTATAAGGACCGTACTCATTCCGCACTCACACTCTTTAAAAGGACCACCTCATTCCTCACTCACACCTTCTTTAAGTACTCTCCTCATTCCTCACTCACACCCTCTATAAGTCCATCCTCATTCCACACTCACACCCTCAATAATGACCCCCTCATTCCTCACTCACACCCTAGTTAAGGACCCCCCTCATTCCTCACTCACACCCTACAAAAGGAACATCCGCATTTCTCACTCACACCCACTCTAAGGACCGTCAGCATTCCGCACACACCTTCTATAAGGACCCCCCTCATTCCTCACTCACACACTCTCTATACCAACCATCGTCATTCCTCACTCACATCCTCTATAAGGACCCCTCATTCCTCACTCACAACCTCGAAATGGAACCCCCTCATTCCTCGCTCACACCCTCTATAACAACCATCCTCATTCCTCACTCACACCCTACAAAAGGACCGTCCGCATTTCTCATTCACACCCTCTATAAGGACCGTCCTCACTCCACACTCTCACCCTCTGTAAGGACCGTACTCATTCCGCACTGACACCCTCTATAAGAACCCCCTCATTCCTCACTCACACCCTCTATAAGGACACCCCTCATACCTCACTCACACCCTCTATAAGAACCCCCCTCATTCCTGTCTCACACCCTCTATAAGGACCCACCTCATTCCACACTCTCACCCTCTATAAGGAGCCCCTCATTCCTCACTCACACCCTCTATTAGGAACCCCCTCATTCCTCACTCACTCCCTCTATAAGAACCATCCTCATTCCGCACTCACACCCTCTATAATGACCCCCTCATTCCTCACTAACACCCTCTATAAGGACCCCTCTCATTCCTCACACAATCCCTTCAAATGGACCATCCACATTCCTCGCTCACACCCTTCAAAAGGACCGTCTGCATTCCGCACACACCCTCTATAAGGACCTCCCTCATTCCTCACTCACACCCTCTATGAGGCCCATCCTCATTCCTCACTCACACATTCTCTAAGGCCCGCCCTCATTCCTCACTCACACCCTCTATAAGGACCCCCTCATTCTTCACTCACACACTCTATAAGGAACCCCCTCATTCCTCACTCACACACTCTATAAGGTTCCCCCTCATTCCTCACTCACACACTCTATAAGGACCACCCTCATTCCTCATTTACACACTCTCTATACCGACCATCCTCATTCCTCACTCACACCCTCTATAAGAACCCCCTCATTCCGCCATCACACCCTCAAAATGGACCCCCTCATTCCTCGCTCACACCCTCTTTAACAACCGTCCTCATTCCTCACTCACACCCTCTATAAGGACCCCCCTCATTCCTCACTCACACCCTCTATAAGAACCGCCATCATTCCTCACTCACACTCTACATGGACCGTCCTCATTCCTGACTCACACCCTGTATAAGAACACCCCGCATTCCTCACTCACACCCTCTATAAGGACCACCCTCATTCCTCACTCACACCCTATGTAAGGCCCCCCACATTCCTCACTCACACCCTCTCTAAGGACCACCCTCATTCCTCACTCACACCCTCTATAAGGACCGTCCTCATTCCACAGTCACACCCTCTATTAGGACCATCCTCATTCCGCACTCACACCCTCTATAATGACGCCCTCATTCCTCACTCACACCCTCGATAAGGACCGTCCTCATTCCGCACTCACACCCTCTATAACGACCGTACTCATTCCGCACTCACACCCTCTATAAGGACCCCCCTCATTCCTCACTCACACCCTACAAATTGACCGTCCGCATTTCTCACTCACACCCTCTATAAGGACTGTCTGCATTCTGCACACACCCTCTATAAGGACCCCCCTCATTCCTCACTCACACCCTCTATAAGGCCCGTTCTCGTTCCTCACTCACACCCTCTCTAAGGACCGCCCTCATTCCTCAATCACACCCTCTATAAGGACCCCCTCATTCTTCACTCACACACTCTATAAGGACCCCACTCATTCCTCACTCACACACTCTATAAGGATCCCCCTCATTCCTCACTCACACATTCTATAAGGACCCCCCTCATTCCTCATTCACACACTCTCTATACCGACCATCCTCATTCCTCACTCACACCCTCTATAAGGACCCCTTCATTCCTCACTCACACCCTCAAAATGGACCCCCCTCATTCCTTGCTCACAACCTCGATAACAACCGTCCTCATTCCTCACTCACACCCTCTATAAGGACCCCACTCATTCCTGACTCACACCCTCGATAAGGACCCCCCTCAATCCTCACTCACACCCTCTGTAAGGACACCCTTCCTTCCTCACTCACACCCTCTATAAGAACCGCCATCAATCCTCACTCACACTCTACAAGAACCTTCCTCATTCCTCCCGCGCTCCCTCTATAAGGACCGTCCTCATTCCTCACTCACACCCTCTATAAGGATACCCCGCATTCCTCACTCACACCCTCTATAAGGACCATCCTCATATCTCACTCACACCCTATATAAGAACCCCCCACATTCCTCACTCACACCCTCTTAAAGGACCCCCTCATTCCTCACTCGCACCCTCTATAAGGACCCCCTCATTCCTCACTCACACCCTCTATAAGGACACCCCTCATTCCACACTCACACCCTCTATAAGGACCCCCTCCATTCCTCACTCACACCCTCCATAAGAACCATCCTCATTCCGCACTCACACCCTCTATAAGGAACCCCTCATTCCTCACTCACACCCTCTATAAGGACCACCCTCATTCCTCACTCACACCATCTATTAGGACCATTCTCATTCCGCACTCACACCCTCTATAATGAACCCCTCATTCCTCACTAACACCCTCTATAAGGACCCCTGTCATTCCTCACACACACCCTTCCAAGGACCGTCCGCATTCCGCACACACCCTCTATAAGGACCTCCCTCATTCCTCACTCACACCCTCTCTAAGGCCCGCCCTCATTCCTCACTCACACCCTCTATAAGGACCCCCTCATTCTTCACTCACACACTCTATAAGGATCCCCCTCATTCCTCGCTCACACACTCTATAAGGATCCCCCTCATTCCTCACTCACACACTCTATAAGGACCTCCCTCATTCCTCATTTACACACTCTCTATACCGACCATCCTCATTCCTCACTCACACCCTCTATAAGATCCCCCTCATTCCACCATCACACCCTAAAAATGGACCCCCTCATTCCTCGCTCACACCCTCTTTAACAACCGTCCTCATTCCTCACTCACACCCTCTATAAGGACCCCCCTCATTCCTCACTCACACCCTCTGTAAGGACACCCTTCATTCCTCACTCACACCCTCTATAAGAACCGCCATCATTCCTCAGTCACACTCTACAAGGACCTTCCTCATTCCTCCCTCGCACCCTCTATAAGGACCGTCCTCATTCCTCACTCACACCATCTATAAGGACACCCCGCATTCCTCACTCACACCCTCTGTATGGACCACCCTCATTCCTCACTCACACCCTATATAAGGCCCCCCACACTCCTCACTCACACCCTCTATAAGGACCACCCTCATTCCTCACTCACACCCTCTATAAGGACCGTCCTCATTCCACACTCACACCCTCTATTAGGACCATTCTCATTCCGCAATCACACCCTCTATAATGACGCCCTCATTTCTCACTCACACCCTCTATAAGGACCGTCCTCATTCCGCACTCACACCCTCTATAACGACCGTACTCATTCCGCACTCACACCTTCTATAAGGACCCCCTTATTCCTCACTCACACCCTCTACAAGGACCCCCCTCATTCCTCACTCACACCCTACAAAATGACCGTCCGCATTCCTCACTCACATCCTCTATAAGGCCCGTTCTCGTTCCTCACTCACACCCTCTCTAAGGACCGCCCTCATTCCTCAATCACACCCTCTATAAGGACCCCCTCATTCTTCACTCACACACTCTATAAGGACCCCACTCATTCCTCACTCACACACTCTATAAGGATCCCCCTCATTCCTCACTCACACACTCTATAAGGACCCCCCTCATTCCTCATTCACACACTCTCTATACCGGCCATCCTCATTCGTCACTCACAACCTCTATAAGGACCCCCTCATTCCTCACTCACACCCTCAAAATGGATCCCCTCATTCCTCGCTCACAACCTCTATAACAACCGTCCTCATTCCTCACTCACACCCTCGATAAGGACCCCCCTCAATCCTCACTCACACTCTCTGTAAGGACACCCTTCATTCCTCACTCACACCCTCTATAAGAACCGCCATCAATCCTCACTCTCACTCTACAAGAACCTTCCTCATTCCTCCCGTGCTCCCTCTATGAGGACCGTCCTCATTCCTCACTCACACCCCCTATAGGGACACCTCTCATTCCTCACTCACACCCTCGATAAGGACCACCATCATACCTCACTCACACCCTATATAAGGACCCCCCAAATTCCTCACTCACACCCTCTTAAAGGACCCCCTCATTCCTCACTCGCACCCTCTATAAGGACCACCTCATTCCTCACTCACACCCTCTATAAGGACACCCCTCATTCCACACTCACACCCTCTATAAGGACCCCCTTCATTCTTCACTCACACCCTCTGTAAGGACAAAATCATTCCTCACTCACACCCTCTATAAGGACCGTCCTCATTCCCCACTCTCAGCCTCTATAAGGAACCCCTCAATCCTGTCTCACACCCTCTATAAGGACACCTCTCATTCCTCACTCACACCCTCTATAAGGACCGTCCTCATTCCTCACTCCCACCCTCTATAAGGACCCCCTCATTTCTCACTCACACCCTCTATAAGGACCCCCCTCATTCCTCACTCACACCCTCGGTAATGTCCGTTCTCATTCCGCACTCACACCCTTTATAAGGACTGTACTCATTCCGCACTCACAGCCTCTATAAAGACCCCCTCATTCCTCACTCACAGCCTCTATAAGGACCGCCCTCATTCCTCACTCACACCCTCTATTAGGACCATCCTCATTCCGCACTCACACCCTCTATAATGACCCCCTGATTCCTCACTCACACCCTCTATAAGGACCCCCCTCATTCCTCACTCACACCCTACAAAAGGACCGTCCGCATTTCTCACTCACACCCTCTATAAGGACCGTCTGCATTCTGCACACACCCTCTATAATGACACCCCTCATTCCTCACTCACACCCTCTATAAGGCCCGTCCTCATTCCTCACTCACACCCTCTCTAAGGACCGCCCTCATTCCTCACTCACACCCTCTATAAGGACCCCCTCATTCTTCACTCCCACACTCTATAAGGACCCCCCTCATTCCTCACTCACACCCTCTATAAGGACACCCCTCATTCCACACTCACACCCTCTATAAGGACCGCCTTCATTCTTCACTCACACCCTCTGTAAGGACAAACTCATTCCTCACTAAAAACCTTCTATAAGGACCATCCTCATTCCCCACTCTCACTCTCTATAAGGACCCCCTCATTCCTGTCTCACACCATCTATAAGGACACCTCTCATTCCTCACTCACACCCTCTCTAAGGACCGTCCTCATTCCTCACTCCCACCCTCTATAAGGACCCCCTCATTTCTCACTCACACCCTCTATAAGGACCCCCCTCATTCCTCACTCACACCCTCGAGAATGACCGTTCTCATGCCGCACTCACACCCTCTATAAGGACTGTACTCATTCCGCACTCACACCCTCTATAAGGACCCCCTCATTCCTTACTCACAGCCTCTATAAGGACCCCCCTCATTCCTCACTCACACCCTCTATTAGGACCATCCTCATTCCGCACTCACACCCTCTATAATGACCCCCTGATTCCTCACTCACACCCTCTATAAGGCCCGTCCTCATTCCTCACTCACACCCTCTCTAAGGATCGCCCTCATTCCTCACTCACACCCTCAATAAGGACCCCCTCATTCTTCACACACACTCTATAAGGACCCCCCTCATTCCTCACTCACACACTCTATAAGGACCCCCCTCATTCCTCACTCACACCCTCTATAAGGACCACCCTGATTCCTCACTCACACCCTTTTTTAGGACCGGCCTCATTCCTCACTCACACCCTCTATGAGGACCCCCATCATTCCTCTCTCACACCCTCTATAAGGACAACCTTCCTTCCTCACTGACAACCTCTATAAGGACCCCCTCATTCCTCATTTAAACCCTCTATAAGGACCGTCCTCATTCCTCACTCACACTCTCTATAATGACACCCCTCATTCCTCACTCACACCCTCTCTAAGGACCCCCCACATGCCTCACTCACACCCTCTATAAGGACCCCCTCATTCCTCATTCGCACCCTCTAAAAGGACCCCCTCATTCCTCATTCACACCCTCTATAAGGATCCCCCTCATTCCTCACTCACACACTCTATAAGGACCGTTGTCAATCCCCACTCACACCCTCTATAAGGACCCCCACATTCCTCACTCACACCCTATATAAGGACCCTCTTCATACCTCTCTCACACCCTCTATAAGGACCCCCCTCATTCGTCACTCACACCCTCTAAAAGGGCCGTCTTCATTCCTCGCTCACACCCTCTATAAGGAGCAACTCATTCCTCACTCACACCCTATAAAAGGACCGCCCTCATTCTTCACTCACACCCTCTATAAGGGCCGTCCCCGTTCCTCATTCACACCCTCTATAAGGACCCCCTCATTCCTCACTCACACACTCTATAAGGACCCCCTCTTTCCTCACTCACCCTCTCTAAGATCCATCCTCGTTCCTCACACCCACCCTCTATAATGACCGTCCTCATTCCTCACTCACACCCTCTATTAGGAACGCTCTCCTTCCTCACTCACACCCTCTATAAGGACCCCCCTCATTCCTCACTCGCACCCTCTATAAGGACCGTCCTCATTCCTCACGCACACCCTCTATAAGGACCGTCCTCAATTCTCACCCACACCCGCTATAAGGACCCCCCTCATTCCTCACTCACACCCTGTCTAAGGACCGTCCTCATTCCTCACTCACACCCTCTATGAGGACCCCCCTCATTCCTCACTCACACCCTCTATAAGGACCCCCCTCATTCCACACTCACACCCTCTATGACCCCCCTCATTCCTCACTCACACCCTCTATAAGGACCCCCTCATTCCTCACTCACACACTCTATAAGGACCCCCTCTTTCCTCACTCACCCTCTCTAAGATCCGTCCTCGTTCCTCACACACACCATCTATAATGACCGTCCTCATTCCTCACTCACACCCTCTATAAGGAACGCTCTCCTTCCTCACTCACACCCTCTATAAGGACCCCCTCATTCCTCACTCACACCCTATAAAAGGACCATCCTCATTCCTCACTCACACCCACTGTAAGGACCGTCCTCATTCCTCACTCACTCACACTCTCTATAAGGACTGTCTTCATTCCTCACTCACTCACACCCTCTATAAGGACCGTCCACATTCCTCACTCACTCACACCCTCTCTAAGGACAATCCTCACTTCCTCACTCACTCACACCCTCTATAAGGACTCCTCTCATTCCTCACTCACACCCTCTATAAGGACCATCCTCATTCTTCACTCTCACCCTCTATAAGGACCCCCTCATTCCTCACTTACACCCTCTATAAGGACTCCTCTCATTCCTCACTCACACCCTCTATAAGGACCATCCTCATTCTTCACTCTCACCCTCTATAAGGACCCCCCTCATTCCTCATGCACACCCTCTGTAAGGACCGTCCTCATTCCTCACTCACACCCTCTATAAGGCCTCCATCATTCCTCATGCACATCCTCTATAAGGACGGTCCTCATTCCTCACTCACACCCTCTATAAGGACCGTCCTCATTCCTCACTCACACCCTCTATAAGGACACCCCTTATTCCTCACTCACACACTCTATAAGGACCACCCTCATTCCTCACTCACACCCTATATAAGGATCCCCACATTCCTCACTCACACCCTCTATAAGGACCCCTTGATTCCTCAGTTGCACCCTCTATAAGGACCCCCTCATTCCTCACTCACACCCATTATAAGGACCCCCCTCATTCCACACTCACACCCTCTATAAGGATCCCCCTCTTTCTTCACTCTCACCCTCTATAAGGACAAACTCATTCCTCACTCACATCCTCTATTAGGACCGTCCTCATTCCCCACTCACACCCTCTATAAGGTCCCCCCTCATTCCTGTATCACACCCTATATAAGGACCCCCATCATTCCTCACACGCACCCTCTATAAGGACCGTCCTCATTCCATACTCACTCCCTCTATAAGGACTGTACGCATTCTGCACTCACACCCTTTATAAGGACACCCTCATTCCTCACTCACACCCTCTATAACGAACCCCCTCATTCCTCACTCACACCCTCTATTAGGACCATCCTCATTCCACACTCACACCCTCTATAATGACCCCCTCATTCCTCACTCACACCCTCTATAACGACCCCCCTCATTCCTCACTCACACCCTACAAAAGGACCGTCCGCATTTCTTACTCACACCACCTATAAGGACCGTTTGCATTCCGCACACAGCCTCTATAAGGAACCCCCTCATTCCTCACTCACACACTCTCTATACCGACCATCGTCATTCCACCTCACACCCTCTATAAGGAACCCCCCATTCCTCACTCACACCCTTGAAATGGACCCCCCTCATTCCTCGCTCAGTCCCTCTATAACAACCATCCTCATTCCTCACTCACACCCTACAAAAGGACCGTCCGCCTTTCTCACTCACACCCTCTATAAGGAGCGTCAGTATTCCGCACACACCCTCTATAAGGACCCCCCTCATTCCTCACTCACACCCTCTATAAGGCCCGTCCTCATTCCGCACTCACACCCTCTCTAAGGACCGCCCTCATTCCCCACTCACACCCTCTACAAGGACACCCTCATTCTTCACTCACACACTCTATAAGGACCCCAATCATTCCTCACTCACACACTCTATAAGGACCCCCCTCATTCCTCACTCACACACTCTATAAGGAACTCCCTCATACCTCACTCACACACTCTCTATACCGACCATCCTCATACCTCACTCACACCCTCTATAAGGACCCCTTCATTCCTCACTCACACCCTCGAAATGGACCCCCCTCATTCCTCACTCACACCCTCTATAACAACCGTCCTCATTCCTCACTCACACCCTCTATAAGGACCCCCCTCATTCCTCACTCACACACTCTATAACAACCGTCCTCATTCCTCACTCTCACCCTCTATAAGGACCCCCCTCATTCCTCAGTTACACCCTCTTTAAGGACCGTCCTCATTCCTCACTCACACCATCCATAAGGACCTCCCTCATTCCTCACTCACACCCTCTATAAGGACCATTCTCATTCCTCACTCACACCCTCTATAAGGACCCCCCTCATTCCTCACTTACACCCTCTATAAGGGCAGTCCTCCTTCCTCACACACACACTCTATAAGGACACCCCTGATTCCTCACTCACACCCTCTATAAGGACCACCCTCATTCCTCACTCACACAGTCTATAACAACCTTCCTCATTCCTCACTCACACCCTCTATTAGGGCCCCCCTCATTCCTCACTCACACAATCTATAACGACCGCCCTCATTCCTCAGTCAATCCCTCTGTAAGGACACCCTTCATTCCTCACCCACACCCTCTATAAGAAGCGCCATTATTCCTCACACACACTCTATAAGGACCTTTCTCATTCCTCCCTCGCACCCTCTATAAGGACCGTCCTCATTCCTCACTCGCACCCTCTATAAGGACCGGCCTCCTTCCTCACTCACACCCTCCATAACGACCGGTCTCATTCCTCACTCACACCCTCTATAAGGACCCCCATGATTCCTCACTCACACCCTCTATAAGGACAACCTTCATTCCTCATTCACACCCTCTATAAGAACTGCCATCCTTCCTCACACACCCTCTATAAGGACCTTCCTCATTCCTCACTCGCACCCTTTATGAGGACCATCCTCATTCCTCACTCACACCCTCTATAAGGACCATCCTCATTCCTCACTCACACCCTCCGTAACGACCGGCCTCATTCCTCATTCACACCCTCTATAAGAACCACCATCATTCCTCACACACCCTCTATAAGGACCTTCCTCAATCCTCACTCACACCCTCTATAAGGAACCCCCTCAATCCTCACTCACACCCTCTATCAGAACCATCCTCTTGCCTCACTCACACCCTCTATAAGGACCGTCCTCATTCCGCACTCACACCTCTATAAGAACCAGCCTCTTTCCTCACGCACACCCTCTATAAGGACCGTCCTCATTCCTCACTCACACCCTCTATACGGAGACCCTCATTCCCCACTCCGTCACTCATATTCCTCCATAATATCATGTCCCTGCTCCGTATACACCTTTCCTGGATGCACCCTGTCCCCTGACGAACTTGACCCTCACTCACCATGAAGGAAACAGGATTATTCGTCCAGGATGAGGTGTCGACTGAGAAATTTACGACCCCGTTCTGATCTGTGATCACTTTCTGTGCACCGGGATTCATCGTGTTGAAGAGGTAGATTGTAGCATTCGCAACAGGACCACCAGTCGAATATTTCATTCTCAGCTGTCAAGACAGAGAGATGGGTTCAGTTGAATGGTGCAGAGCGACAGGAGTTTGACACCGTATATATCACACAGTGTGTGTGGGAGAGTTTACCCTGTATATATCACACAGTGTGTGAGGGAGAGTTTACCCTGTATATATGACACAGTGTGTGTGTGGGAGAGTTTACCCTGTATATATCACACAGTGTGTGTGGGAGAGTTTAATCTGTATATATCACACAGTGTGTGTGTGGGAGAGTTTACCCTGTATATATCACACAGTGTGTGTGGGAGAGTTTACCCTGTATATATCACATAGTGTGTGTGTGGGAGAGTTTACCATGTATATATCACACAGTGTGTGTGGGAGAGTTTAATCTGTATATATCACACAGTGTGTGTGTGGGAGAGTTTACCCTGTATATATCACACAGTGTGTGTGGGAGAGTTTACCCTGTATATATCACATAGTGTGTGTGTGGGAGAGTTTACCCTGTATTTATCACACAGTTTGTGTGGGAGTGTTTACCCTGTATATATCGCACAGTGTGTGTGTGCGAGAGTTTACCCTGTATATATCACACAGTGTGTGTGGGAGAGTTTACCCTGTATATATCACACAGTGTGTGTGGGAGAGTTTACCCTGTATATATCACACAGTGTGTGTGTGGGAGAGTTTACCCTGTATATATCACACAGTGTGTGTGGAAGAGTTTACACTGTATATATCACACAGTGTGTGTGTGGGAGAGTTTACCCAGTATATATCACATAGTGTGTGTGTGGGAGAGTTTACCCTGTACATTTCACACAGTGTGTGCGGGAGACTTTACCCTGTATATATCACAACGTGTGCGTGGGAGAGTTTACCCTGTATATATCACACAGTGTGTGTGGGAGAGTTTACCCTGTATATATCACACAGTGTGTGTGGGAGAGTTTACCCTGTATATATCACACAGTTTGTGTGTGGGAGTGTTTACCCTGTATATATCACACAGTGTGTGTGTGGGAGAGTTTACCCTGTATATATCACACAGTGTGTGTGGGAGAGTTTACCCTGTATATATCACACAGTGTGTGTGGGAGAGTTTACCCTGTATATATCACACAATGTGTGTGGGAGATTTTACCCTGTATATATCACACAATGTGTGTGGGAGATTTTACCCTGTATATATCACACAGTGTTTGTGGGAGAGTTTACCCTGTATATATCACACAGTGTGTGTGTGGGAGAGTTTACCCTGTATATATCACACAGTGTGTGTGTGGGAGAGTTTACCCTGTATATATCACACAGTGTGTGTGGGAGAGTTTACCCTGTATATATCACACAGTGTGTGTGGGAGAGTTTACCCTGTATATATCACACAGTGTGTGTGTGGGAGAGTTTACCCTGTATATATCACACAGTGCGTGTGTGGGAGAGTTTACCCTGTATATATCACACAGTGTGTGCGGGAGAGTTTACCCTCTATATATCACACAGTGTGTGTGGGAGAGTTCACACTGTATATATCACACAGTGTGTGTGGGAGAGTTTACCCTGTATCTATCACACAGTGTGTGTGGGAGAGTTTACCCTGTATATATCACACAGTGTGTGTGGGAGAGTTTACCCTGTATATATCACACAGTGTGTGTGGGAGAGTTTACCCTGTATATATCACACAGTGTGTGTGGGAGAGTTTACCCTGTATATATCACACAGTTTGTGTGTGGGAGAGTTTACCCTGTATATATCACACAGTGTGTGTGGGAGAGTTTACCCTGTATATATCACACAGTGTGTGTGTGAGAGTTTACCCTGTATATATCACACAGTGTGTGTGGGAGAGTTTACCCTGTACATATCACACAGTGTGTGTGGGAGAGTTTACCCTGTATATATCACACAGTGTGTGAGGGAGAGTTTACCCTGTATATATGACACAGTGTGTTTGTGGGAGAGTTTACCCTGTATATATCAGACAGTGTGTGTGGGAGAGTTTAATCTGTATATGTCACACAGTGTGTGTGTGGGAGAGTTTACCCTGTATATATCACACAGTGTGTGTGGGAGAGTTTACCCTGTATATATCACATAGTGTGTGTGTGGGAGAGTTTTCCCTGTATATATCACACAGTGTGTGTGGGAGAGTTTAATCTGTATATATCACACAGTGTGTGTGTGGGAGAGTTTACCCTGTATATATCACACAGTGTGTGTGGGAGAGTTTACCCTGTATATATCACACAGTGTGTGTGTGGGAGAGTTTACCCAGTATATATCACATAGTGTGTGTGTGGGAGAGTTTATCCTGTACATTTCACACAGTGTGTGCGGGAGACTTTACCCTGTATATATCACAAAGTGTGCGTGGGAGAGTTTACCCTGTATATATCACACAGTGTGTGTGGGAGAGTTTACCCTGTATATATCACACAGTGTGTGTGGGAGAGTTTACCCTGTATATATCACACAGTTTGTGTGTGGGAGAGTTTACCCTGTATATATCACACAGTGTGTGTGTGGGAGAGTTTACCCTGTATATATCACACAGTGTGTGTGGGAGAGTTTACCCTGTATATATCACACAGTGTGTTTGGGAGAGTTTACCCTGTATATATCACACAATGTGTGTGGGAGATTTTACCCTGTATATATCACACAGCGTGTGTGGGAGAGTTTACCCTGTATATATCACACAGTGTTTGTGGGAGAGTTTACCCTGTATATATCACACAGTATGTGTGTGGGAGAGTTTACCCTGTATATATCACACAGTGTGTGTGTGGGAGAGTTTACCCTGTATATATCACACAGTGTGTGTGGGAGAGTTTACCCTGTATATATCACACAGTGTGTGTGGGAGAGTTTACCCTGTATATATCACACAGTGTGTGTGTGGGAGAGTTTACCCTGTATATATCACACAGTGTGTGTGTGGGAGAGTTTACCCTGTATATATCACACAGTGTGTGTGGGAGAGTTTACCCTCTATATATCACACAGTGTGTGTGGCAGAGTTTACCCTGTATATATCACACAGTGTGTGTGGGAGAGTTTACCCTGTATATATCACACAGCGTGTGTGGGAGAGTTTACCCTGTATATATCACACAGTGTGTGTGGGAGAGTTTACCCTGTATATATCACACAGTGTGTGTGGGAGAGTTTACTCTGTATATATCACACAGTGTGTGTGTGGATGAGTTTACCCTGCATATAACACACAGTGTGTGTGGGAGAGTTTACCCTGTATGTATCACACAGTGTGTGTGGGAAAGTTTACCCTTTATATATCACACAGTGTGTGTGGGAGAGTTTACCCTGTATATATCACACAGTGTGTGTGGGAGAGTTTACACTGTATATATCACACGTTGTTTGTGGGAGAGTTTACCCTGTATATATCACACAGTGTGTGGGAGAGTTTACCCTGTATATATCACACAGTGTGTGTGGGAGAGTTTACTCTGTATATATCACACAATGTGTGTGTGGATGAGTTTACCCTGTATATATCACACAGTGTGTGTGGGAGAGTTTACCCTGTATATATCACACAGTGTGTGTGTGGGAGAGTTTACCCTGTATATATCACACAGTGTGTGTGTGGGAGAGTTTACCCTGTATATATCACACAGTGTGTGTGGGAGAGTTTACCCTCTATATATCACACAGTGTGTGTGGCAGAGTTTACCCTGTATATATCACACAGTGTGTGTGGGAGAGTTTACCCTGTATATATCACACAGTGTGTGTGGGAGAGTTTACCCTGTATATATCACACAGTTTGTGTGTGGGAGAGTTTACCCTGTATATATCACACAGTGTGTGTGGGAGAGTTTACCCTGTATATATCACACAGTGTGTGTGGGAGAGTTTACCCTGTATATATCACACAGTTTGTGTGTGGGAGAGTTTACCCTGTATATATCACACAGTGTGTGTGGGAGAGTTTACCCTGTATATATCACACAGTGTGTGTGTGAGAGTTTACCCTGTATATATCACACAGTGTGTGTGGGAGAGTTTACCCTGTACATATCACACAGTGTGTGTGGGAGAGTTTACCCTGTATATATCACACAGTGTGTGAGGGAGAGCTTACCCTGTATATATGACACAGTGTGTTTGTGGGAGAGTTTACCCTGTATATATCACACAGTGTGTGTGGGAGAGTTTAATCTGTATATATCACACAGTGTGTGTGTGGGAGAGTTTACCCTGTATATATCACACAGTGTGTGTGGGAGGGTTTACCCTGTATATATCACATAGTGTGTGTGTGGGAGAGTTTTCCCTGTATATATCACACAGTGTGTGTGGGAGAGTTTAATCTGTATATATCACACAGTGTGTGTGTGGGAGAGTTTACCCTGTATATATCACACAGTGTGTGTGGGAGAGTTTACCCTGTATATATCACACAGTGTGTGTGTGGGAGAGTTTACCCTGTATATATCACACAGTTTGTGTGGGAGTGTTTACCCTGTATATATCGCACAGTGTGTGTGTGGGAGTGTTTACCCTGTATATATCACACAGTGTGTGTGGGAGAGTTTACCCTGTATATATCACACAGTGTGTGTGGGAGAGTTTACCCTGTATATATCACACAGTGTGTGTGTGGGAGAGTTTACCCTGTATATATCACACAGTGTGTGTGGAAGAGTTTACACTGTATATATCACACAGTGTGTGTGTGGGAGAGTTTACCCAGTATATATCACATAGTGTGTGTGTGGGAGAGTTTATCCTGTACATTTCACACAGTGTGTGCGGGAGACTTTACCCTGTATATATCACAAAGTGTGCGTGGGAGAGTTTACCCTGTATATATCACACAGTGTGTGTGGGAGAGTTTACCCTGTATATATCACACAGTGTGTGTGGGAGAGTTTACCCTGTATATATCACACAGTTTGTGTGTGGGAGAGTTTACCCTGTATATATCACACAGTGTGTGTGTGGGAGAGTTTACCCTGTATATATCACACAGTGTGTGTGGGAGAGTTTACCCTGTATATATCACACAGTGTGTGTGGGAGAGTTTACCCTGTATATATCACACAATGTGTGTGGGAGATTTTACCCTGTATATATCACACAGTGTGTGTGGGAGAGTTTACCCTGTATATATCACACAGTGTTTGTGTGAGAGTTTACCCTGTATATATCACACAGTGTGTGTGTGGGAGAGTTTACCCTGTATATATCACACAGTGTGTGTGTGGGAGAGTTTACCCTGTATATATCACACAGTGTATGTGGGAGAGTTTACCCTGTATATATCACACAGTGTGTGTGGGAGAGTTTACCCTGTATATATCACACAGTGTGTGTGTGGGAGAGTTTACCCTGTATATATCACACAGTGTGTGTGTGGGAGAGTTTACCCTGTATATATCACGCAGTGTGTGTGGGAGAGTTTACCCTCTATATATCACACAGTGTGTGTGGCAGAGTTTACCCTGTATATATCACACAGTGTGTGTGGGAGAGTTTACCCTGTATATATCACACAGCGTGTGTGGGAGAGTTTACCCTGTATATATCACACAGTGTGTGTGGGAGAGTTTACCCTGTATATATCACACAGTGTGTGTGGGAGAGTTTACTCTGTATATATCACACAGTGTGTGTGTGGATGAGTTTACCCTGCATATATCACACAGTGTGTGTGGGAGAGTTTACCCTGTATATATCACACAGTGTGTGTGGGAGAGTTTACCCTGTATGTATCACACAGTGTGTGTGGGAAAGTTTACCCTTTATATAGCACACAGTGTGTGTGGGAGAGTTTACCCTGTATATATCACACAGTGTGTGTGGGAGAGTTTACACTGTATATATCACACATTGTTTGTGGGAGAGTTTACCCTGTATATATCACACAGTGTGTGGGAGAGTTTACCCTCTATATATCACACAGTGTGTGTGGCAGAGTTTACCCTGTATATATCACACAGTGTGTGTGGGAGAGTTTACCCTGTATATATCACACAGCGTGTGTGGGAGAGTTTACCCTGTATATATCACACAGTGTGTGTGGGAGAGTTTACCCTGTATATATCACACAGTGTGTGTGGGAGAGTTTACTCTGTATATATCACACAGTGTGTGTGTGGATGAGTTTACCCTGCATATATCACACAGTGTGTGTGGGAGAGTTTACCCTGTATGTATCACACAGTGTGTGTGGGAAAGTTTACCCTTTATATATCACACAGTGTGTGTGGGAGAGTTTACCCTGTATATATCACACAGTGTGTGTGGGAGAGTTTACACTGTATATATCACACATTGTTTGTGGGAGAGTTTACCCTGTATATATCACACAGTGTGTGTGGGAGAGTTTACCCTGTATATATCACACAGTGTGTGTGGGAGAGTTTACTCTGTATATATCACACAATGTGTGTGTGGATGAGTTTACCCTGTATATATCACATAGTGCGTGTGGGAGAGTTTACCCTGTATATATCACACAGTGTGTGTGGGGGAGAGTTTACCCTGTATATATCACACAGTGTGTGTGGGAGAGTTTACCCTGTATATATCACACAGTGTGTGTGGGAGAGCTTACCCTGTATATATCACACAGTGTGTGTGGGAGAGTTTACCCTGTATATATCACACAGTGTGTTTGGGAGAATTTACCCTGTATATATCACACAGTGTGTGTGGGAGAGTTTCCCCTGTATATATCACACAGTGTGTGTGGGAGATTTTACCCTGTATATATCACACAGTGTGTGTGGGAGAGTTTACCCTGTATATATCACACAGTGTGTGTGGGAGAGTTTACCCTGTATATATCACACAGTGTGTGTGGGAGGGTTTACCCTTTGTATATCACACAGTGTGTGTGTGGGAGAGTTTACCCTGTATATATCACACAGTGTGTGTGGGAGAGTTTACCCTGTATATATCACAAAATGTGTGTGGGAGAGTTTACCCTGTATATATCACACAGTGTTTGTGGGAGAGTTTACCCTGTAAATATCACACAGTGTGTGTGTGGGAGAGTTTACCCTGTATATATCACACAGTGTGTGTGGGAGAGTTTACCCTGTATATATCACACAGTGTGTGTGGGAGAGTTTACTCTGTATATATCACACAATGTGTGTGTGGATGAGTTTACCCTGTATATATCACACAGTGTGTGTGGGGGAGTTTACCCTGTATATATCACACAGTGTGTGTGGGGGAGAGTTTACCCTGTATATATCACACAGTGTGTGTGGGAGAGTTTACCCTGTATATATCACACAGTGTGTGTGGGAGAGCTTACCCTGCATATATCACACAGTGTGTGTGGGAGAGTTTACCCTGTATATATCACACAGTGTGTTTGGGAGAATTTACCCTGTATATATCACACAGTGTGTGTGGGAGAGTTTACCCTGTATATATCACACAGTGTGTGTGGGAGATTTTACCCTGTATATATCACACAGTGTGTGGGGGAGAGTTTACCCTGTATATATCACACAGTGTGTGTGGGAGAGTTTACCCTGTATATATCACACAGTGTGTGTGGGAGGGTTTACCCTGTGTATATCACACAGTGTGTGTGTGGGAGAGTTTATCCTGTATATATCACACAGTGTGTGTGGGAGAGTTTACCCTGTATATATCACAAAATGTGTGTGGGAGAGTTTACCCTGTATATATCACACAGTGTTTGTGGGAGAGTTTACCCTGTATATATCACACAGTGTGTGTGTGGGAGAGTTTACCCTGTATATATAACACAGTGTGTGTGTGGGAAAGTTTACCCTGTATATATCACACAGTGTGTGTGGGAGAGTTTACCCTGTATATAACACACAGTGTGTGTGGGAGAGTTTACCCTGTATATATCACACAGTGTGTGTGTGGGAGAGTTTACCCTGTATATATCACACAGTGTGTGTGTGGGAGAGTTTACCCTGTATATATCACACAGTGTGTGTGGGAGAGTTTACCCTCTATATATCACACAGTGTGTGTGGCAGAGTTTACCCTGTATATATCACACAGTGTGTGTGGGAGAGTTTACCCTGTATATATCACACAGCGTGTGTGGGAGAGTTTACCCTGTATGTATCACACAGTGTGTGTGGGAGAGTTTACCCTGTATATATCACACAGTGTGTGTGGGAGAGTTTACCCTGTATATATCACACAGTGTGTGTGGGAGAGTTTAACCTGTATATATCACACAGTATGTGTGGGAGAGTGTACCCTGTATATGTCACACAGTGTGTGTGTGGGTAAGTTTACCCTGTATATATCACACAGTGTGTGTGGTAGAGTTTACCCTGTATATATCACACAGTGTGTGCGGGAGAGTTTACCATGTATATATCACACAGTGTGTGTGGGAGAGTTTAACCTGTATATATCACACAGTGTGTGTGTGGGAGAGTTTACCCTGTATATATCACACAGTGTGTGTGGGAGAGTTTACCCTGTATATATCACACAGTGTGTGTGGGAGAGTTTACATTATATATATCACACAGTGTGTGTGGAAGAGTTTACCCTGTATATATCACACAGTGTGTGTGGGAGAGTTTACCCTGTATATATCACACAGTGTGTGTGGGAGAGTTTACCCTGTATATATCACACAGTGTGTGTGGGAGAGTATACCCTGTATATATCACACAGTGTGTGTGTGAGAGTTTACCCTGTATATATCACACAGTGTGTGTGGGAGAGTTTAACCTGTATATATCACACAGTGTGTGTGGGAGAGTTTACCCTGTATATATCACACAGTGTGTGTGTGGGAGAGTTTACCCTGTATATATCACACAGTGTGTGTGGGAGAGTTTACCCTGTATATATCACACAGTGTGTGTGGGAGAGTTTACCCTGTATATATCACACAGTGTGTGTGGGAGAGTTTACCCTGTATATATCACACAGTGTGTGTGGGAGAGTTTACCCTGTATATAACACACAGTGTGTGTGGGAGAGTTTACCCTGTATATATCACACAGTGTGTGTGGGAGAGTTTACCTTGCATATATCACACTGTGTGTGTGTGGGAGAGTTTACCCTGTATATATCACACAGTGTGTGTGGGCGAGTTTACCCTGTATATATCACACAGCGTGTGTGGGAGAGTTTACCCTGTATATATCACACTGTGTGTGTGGGAGAGTTTACCCTGTATATATCACACAGTGTGTGTGGGAGAGTTTACCCTGTATATATCACACAGTGTGTGTGGGAGAGTTTAACCTGTATATATCACACAGTATGTGTGGGAGAGTTTACCCTGTATATGTCACACAGTGTGTGTGTGGGTAAGTTAACCCTGTATATATCACACAGTGTGTGTGTCATACCTGTCTGTGTCTGTATGTGTATTCCACTAGGTACAGGTCTGGACATGCCTCGGCTGACTCCTCCCACTATTCCAGGTATATAAGTGACGACCTCCCAGTCCCTTAGTATTCTGGACGGGTCGACCACTCGAGACAAGACCTTCATTCTTTAGTTAATAAAAGCCTGATTGTTACTCGCTTAACCTCAGTCTTTTGAGTAATTGATGGCGCATCAATTTTATTAACTAAATTTTTTATAATGGAGAAGATCCTCACACCAGCATGCCTGGACCTGGACAGTCGGGAAGCGGACACTTCCACCAAGTTTGCTCACTGGCTCACGTGCTTCGAGACATTCCTGACTGCCTCCACTGCGGTCGAAACGGATGCGGACAAACTGTCTGTCCTGTTCTCCAAGGTGAACCACCGAGTGTAATCAGTCATCCGGGACGCGACCTCGTACACAGCCGCCCTCCAGCTCCTCAAGACCCAGTACACGCGCGCTGTGAACGAAGTATACGCCAGGCACCTTCTGGGGAGTCGCAAGCAACAACCTGGGGAATCGACTGAGGAATACCTCCAAGCACTGTCCGTGCTTGGCCGGGCCTGTGGGTGTAAGGCGGTAACGCCCACTAAGTACACGGAGGAACTGATCCGGGATGCCTTCGTAGCGGGCCACAGGTCCAACTACACCCGACAGCGACTGCTGGAGCAGAGTGACCTCACCCTCGACAAAGCCTCCGACATCGCACTAACGCTGGACGCAGCCTTCCGGGGCATGGATGCCTACTCCTCTGCACCATGGACGCCGCGGGGAACGACAACCTGGGACACGGTAGGACAGCCCCATAGCACCGTGCCACCCCAGCCACAGCCCAACAACGGCCCAACTACCGCAGCAGTGTCCCAAAGCCAGACAGCAGTATCCCAAGGCCAGAAATGCTACTTCTGTGGCCAGGCCAAACACCCCAGAGCGCGCTGCCCGGCGAAGAATGCGACCTGCTCGGGCTGCGGGAAAAAGGGACACTACGCCAGCGTCTGCAAGGCCAAAGCCACCCCGAACGCCAGCAGCGCCGCGTGTAGGCCGTGCGAGCCGCCATCTTGGGCAAGCCCAGCCATGTGCGAACCACCGCAGCAGCAGCCATCTTGGACGACTCCAGCCACATGGGAATCATGGACACCGCCATCTTGGACACCAGCCGGGACGCAGCAGACCGCCAACCCCCCCCATCTGATACTCGCAGCAACACACCGACCCCTACGCTGGCCTCTGTGACGCTGGACCAAACGAGACCGCACCAGCTAGCTCGGTCCAAAATGGACGTTAAGGTAAACGGCCATGCAATAAACTGCCTTTTTGACTCCGGGAGCACAGAGAGCTTCATCCACCCCGACACGGTGCGGCGTTGCTCTCTCCCAGTCCTGCCTGCGCACCAGCGGATTTCTATGGCCTCCGAGTCCCAGTCAGCGGACATTGGCGGCTAGTGCAGACGGAGTGAATACACATGCTGAAGATGGGCTGCTGAGATTTTAGTGTTTTTAGTGTCTAAAGTGGGGAAAAAAAAGTTTCATTTCATTTCAATTTTTAAAAAGGTTTTAAAATTAAATTTAGTTCTAGTTAAGTTAGTTTAGTTTAGGTTAGTTTAAGTTTAGATTAGTCTAGACAAAGTAGAGAAGGAAAAGACCGCCAGAAAGACTACCAAAGAAAAAAAAACCCAGAGGAAAATAGAGGAAAAAAAAAAGCCAAAGCAAAAAAAAAAAAGAAACAAGAGAAGAACTACACAAACCAGTGAACGGCAGCCACATGGGGCTTCAGCAGCGGTGGTTGAGTCGGCGGCATCGGGACCGAGTTCGAGGAGGCGAGGTGACTCGGGCCGCAGCCCAGCGGTCCAGCAACCGGCACAGCCGAGGGGACTCGGGCCGCATCCCAGAAATCGGAACGCAGCCCGGCAACGGGCACAGCGGAGAGGACTCGGGCCGCATCCCAGAAATCGGCACAGCCGAGGAGATCTGGAACGCAGCCCGGCAATCGGCACAGCGGAGAGGACTCGGGCCGCATCGCAGAAATCGGCACAGCCGAGGAGATTCGGAACGCAGCCCGGAAATCCAGCAATCAGCACAGCCGAGGGGACTCGGGCCACAGCCCAACAATCCAGCACGGGAAAGGCCCGAGGAGCCAGGCCAGCAGGCACAGAGACCTCTGAGGAGAAGGAGAGCAACCAGAAGGCTCGCAACCAAGACCGTGAGTACAGGGCCCAGGGAGGGAGGCCCAGGGAAAGGCCCGAGGAGCCAGGCCGAAACAGAGGCCCAGAGACCTCTGAGGGGGAGGGGAACAGCCCGAAGGCACCGGGAAACAGTGGCTCACAGACTCAGACCTGAGAAGGGTGAACCCAGGAGCCGAGGCCCAGGGACCACGGGGTCAGAGAGGGGGACCGGGAAAGTTCGCGAACAGGGAGAGGGTAACACCAAACCCGGGGCCCCAGAAAAGCTTATTCTAAGATCAACAATACTTTACCAAAAATGAGCGAATCAGAAGATCCACAACAGCCCCGCTTCCAGATTCCCCCCAACACCACAAAAAAAGCTATAAAAACGATCAAGCATGCTCAGATGAGAGAAAAACCAGAAACTCTCTTTACTGACTGTTACAACAATGGGACAAAAAGTAACCTCATATTCTACTCAGATCAGCCAGCAGCTTGGATCAGAGCAATAAAATCACACTATACCAGTGTTAAGCTAAAAAATACCGCAAATGGGTCCATAATGAAAATTAACACACCAGGAGACAGTTCAATCACGACTGTCAACGCGTACAATACCGGAACAATATTAGTGCAAGGCAACCTCGACAAATTTGCAACGGCCTTCAGGACACTGAAAAGATCAACTACGAGGGGAATGAACAGCCCCAGAGTGGCCCGCACTCCCCCCAACATTGACAACTTACCAGGAGAAAATCTGCATGGTCAAGGGATGAACGAGCCACACAGTTCAAACCAGACACTAACCCCGGGGAACCACAGCCACACGATACAACTGACAAACCCCAGCATAACTACCACGGAGGAAGCCACACATAGTTCCCCTACCATTCCCAGCCCACCAAGAGAAGAGCAGCATAGCCAGGAAGTGAGTGAGCCTTCCAGGGCCGACCAGCCTAGCCAGGAAGTGAGTGAGCCTTCCAGGGCCGACCAGACACATACCCCGGGATCACACAGCCAGATACAACCAAAAGATAAATTTAATCAATTAGAGATAGAGATGGTTAAACTTAGAGAGGAGGTCCTCAAATTGAATGACAAACAAAAGCAGGAGAGGGAGAGACACAAGAGAGAGCTGAATAGACTTGATAACCAGGTGAATCTACTTAAGAATCAGGTGAAAGAGCTGCAGGAAAAAGAAGAGAGCCATAGAGGAGAGAAAACACCATTAGACCAGCAACCAGAGACTAGAGATAAGACAAGACAGAGCCGGACGGAACGGCTGCACTCCCACACGGAACAAAAGCAACAGACACACAATACAAGGGGTGCCACACAGACCGACCAGCATGCTGACTCACAATCTTCCCCCACCACCATGGAACCACAAGCGAGCTGCTCACAAGAGGTACGCACACACCAGACACCCCAGCCCAGCACACACACTATGAGTCCAGGCGAAAGCCACCAGACAGTAAACACAAACAAGGCTGACGTCGTAATACTCATAGACTCAAATGGGAAATTTCTATGGGAGAAAAAGCTCTTCCCTAGAAGTAAAGTAGAAAAGATTTGGTGCCCAACAACAGACAGAGCCATGGGATGGCTGACCAAAGCCAGATTAGGCTCCCCCCAACACATAATAATACACACGGGCACAAATGACCTAAAGGCCAAACAGAAAGAGGTAGCAACATCGCTCAGAGCAATGATTAGGAAGGCAAGCAGTACATTTCCAAACACTAGAATCACTGTTTCCACAATATTGCCGAGAACAGACTTCAACAACAACACAATTCATGAGATAAATGCCAGCATAGCAACAGAATGCGAATCAAACCACAACGTACACCTGGCCCAACACCCCACCCTCGATGAAGAATGTCTTTACGACCACGTCCACATCCAAAGGCAAAAAATATCGATCTTTGCTAAAGCCCTGAAGGACGTCGCTTTTAACCGGGTCCATACCCAGACTCCAAGAGGACCCCCCCCCCCGACCACCAGAGATCAGCGGGGTACATATCAGGAACACTACAAAGACCACCACCACACCAACCGAGACTGGAGAGGATCCCCATGCAAAACAACATTATCAGACCTGCACCACTCCTGTCCCACAGGGGAATAGGACCGCTACCAGCCAGACAGAGGGAGAGATGCACAGGACGTACGCAATACCTCAGACAGAAACAATCCATTAAGAGACAATAAGCAGATGTGCAGCAGCATCTACTTCCGCCTTATGGATCAAGGACTAATTAATAGAAAGAACTGTAACCAAATTGTATTAACTTTTGTAGACAACTGGGGTGATCTTTTTTTTCCCCACACTTAGACACGACAAACACGTACCACTCTTTAACCTATCATAGAAAAAGATAAAACTTAACATGAAATCCTTATATATTTCGACCTGGAATATCCAAGGTCTACGCTCTTCACTGCGAGAAGTGAAGAGTAGGACCCCAGAGTTCATAGAGGAAACTAAAGATCTAGATATTATCATTTTACAGGAAACTTGGTATAAAGGAAAAGGACACACCGGCTGTCCCCAAGGGTACACTGAGCTAGTGGTCCCCTCCAATAAATTACCAAGTGTAACCCAAGGCAGAGACTCCGGAGGCATACTGATCTGGTTTAAAACAGAACTTAAGAATTACATCAAATTTATAAAAAAGGGCGCAAACCATATGTGGCTCAAACTTGAGAGGGAGATTATCTCAAACACCCAAGATGTTTACATTTGCGCACTTTATATCCCTCCAATCGATTCCCCGTACTACAAAGAGGACACCTTCTCCAACATGGAGGGGGAAATTATCCAATACCAGGCCCAGGGGAACGTGTTGATCTGTGGGGACCTCAATTCAAGAACGGGCGAAGAACCAGACTTCACCAATAATCAGGGAAACAATTACGTATTCGGGAATAACCACTTTGACATCACTTCCCTTCCATACAGGCATAACTGCGACAAGCAGTCAAATACCAACGGTAAACAGCTACTACAGCTCTGTCGAAACCTGGGTCTGTACATTGTCAATGGTAGGTTCATAGGAGACCTCCTAGGAAGATCGACCTACTGCTCACCTCTTGGCTGCAGCACAGTAGACTATATGATTACAGACTTGGACCCATCCTCTTTCAGAGCATTCACAGTCAAACCACAAACAACACTGTCAGATCACAGCCAAATTACTATGTTTCTCAAAAAGACAGAAACAAACAACATAGAAACACAACCCAGTAAACTGTACAACACCAAAAAATCGTACAGATGGGCCAAAAACGACACGGAAAAATACCAGAAAACAATTAGCAATGCATCAACTCAAGCTCTCTTAGACACCTTTCTGGATAACATATACACTCACAATAAAGAAGGCGTAAACCGGGCAGTTAGTAAACTAAACAATATTTTTGATAATTTGGCAACAAATGCAAACTTGAAAGCTCGCAAGAACAAACCCAAAACAAAAAACTATGAAAAATGGTTTGACCATGATTGCCATAACATGAGGAAAAAACTTAGAAAACTATCAAACCAAAAACACAGACATCCAGAAAACGAGGAATTGCGCCTTACTTATTGTCAGACGCTAACACAATACAGAAACACACTCAGGACCAAAAAAGAGCAATTTATTAAGAATACACTCAGCTCCATGGAGGAATCCATTGAGTCGAATTGTTTCTGGGACAACTTGAAAACACGACACAAAAAACAACACGACGATTTGTCCATTCAAAATGGGGACACATGGGTAAACCACTTTGAAAAATTATACCAGAAAAACACACTAAGACCAGAGCAACACCAAATACGCAAAAAACTGGAAAAGCTAGAAATGGCCATAAAAGATAACCAAAACCCGCTAGACGCCATAATAACAGAAAAATAACTTCTTGAAAAACTCAAGGACCTGCGACCAGGAAAAGCTTGCGGGACAGATGGCATACTAAACGAGATGATTAAACACGCAGACGACAAACTGAAACTGGCTATCCTAAAACTCTTCAACTTGGTTCTGAGTGTCGGTTATTTCCCTGACATCTGGAACAAAGGACTCATAACACCCATATACAAAAGTGGGTACAAAATCGACCCAAACAACTATCAAGGCATCTGTGTAAACAGTAACCTGGGGAAGGTATTCTGTAGCATCATAAACAAAAGACTTATAAACTTCCTTGAAGAGCACAATGTCTTGAGTAAAAGCCAAATTGGATTCCTGCCAAACTATAGAACATCCGATCATATCTTCACCCTACAGACCCTAATTGACAAACACGTTCACCATAACAAAAGCAAAATCTACGCATGCTTTGTAGATTTCCAGAAGGCTTTCGACTCCATCTGGCATGACGGTTTATTCCTGAAACTTATCGAAAGCGGGGTAGGAGGTAAAACATATGATGTAATTAAATCAATGTATACAAACAATAAATGTGCAGTTAAAATTGGAGACAAACAAACAAAATACTTCCCACAGGGGCGGGGGGTGACGCAGGGCTCGCCAATCTCACCGACACTCTTTAATATTTACATTAATGGATTGGCAAAACTACTTGAACAATCTACAGCACCCGGCCTCACCCTATATGAATCCAAGGTTAAATTCCTCCTCTATGCCGACGACCTGGTTCTGCTGTCACCAACTAAGGAGGGTCTACAGCAGAACCTGGACCTGCTGGAGTTGTACTGCCAGACTTGGGCCCTGACAATAAATCCCCAAAAAACCAAAGTCCTTGTGTTCCAGCAAAGATCCAAACAACATGGACCCACAATAAATTTCACAGTAGGAACAACCAAAATTGAAAAAACCACTCACTACACATACTTGGGCTTAAAAATCAGTTCTACGGGAAACTTCAAACTGGCTGTGAATGAACTGAAAGAGAAAGCAAGAAGGGCTTTCTATGCCATCAAAAAATCAATCCAAATAGAAATCCCAATTAGCATTTGGCTCAAAATTTTCAAATCAGTAATTGAACCAATTGCACTCTATGGCAGTGAGGTCTGGGGATCACTAACACAACAAGATTTTGCAAAATGGGACAAACACCCAATTGAGATCCTACATGCGGAATTCTGTAAAAGTATCCTCCGGACTCAAAGGAAAACAGTAAACAACGCATGCAGGGCGGAACTAGGCCAATACCCATTAATAATCACTATCCAAAAAAGAGCCACCAAATTTTGGAATCACCTACAAATGAGCAACCCCCAATGCTATCACTACGACGCCCTGAAATGCCAAGAGCTGACCATAAAGAAGAATACCCTCAGTCAACTAGTCCTGGGACTCAATAAAGTAACTAATAACAATACTAACAATAACCAGTCCCAGGACAGTGACAGGGTAACACAAAGAATTCGACCCAACACAATCGTCGCTAAGCAAAAGGAAAAATATCTGTCATATTGGGCAGAAACAACAAAAACCCAAAGCAAACTCAATTGCTACTTGGCCCTAAACAGACAATACAACATAGCTGATTACCTGACCATGGTAAAGGATAACAAACTGAGAAGAACCTTGACAAGGTACAGACTTAGCGAACATAGCCTAGCGATCGAAAAAGGCAGACACAGGCAGACCAGGCTGCCAAGAGAAGACAGGATATGCTCTCACTGCAGTCAGGGAGTAGTTGAGACAGAGATGCACTTCCTCACAGCCTATGGAAAATATCAGGGCATCAGAGAGAATTTCTATCAAAAATTCTCACAAATATGCCCTGAATTCAGAAATCTGACTGACAACCAAAAACTCCCATTCCTACTGGGGGAGGAGAGAAGCTGTGTAACACTGGCGGCACACTATGTTACAGCTTGCCATGAACAGAGGGACAACCAGTAAACTAAGACAAGAGTATATATAAACAAGGCGAAAATATATTTATAAACTCAGGGATAGACCTGTTTAGACACTGTATGAATGGAACCGCGTTTATGTGTTCAACCATAAATGTATTTTGATGCTTTGGCAACATAAGATGTACCTTATCATGCCAATAAAGTGATTTGTATTGTATTGTATTGTATATATCACACAGTGTGTGCGGGAGAGTTTACCATGTATATATCACACAGTGTGTGTGTGGATGAGATTACCCGGTATATATCACACAGTGTGTGTATGAGAGTTTACCCTGTATACATCACACAATGTGTGTGGGGGAGATTTTACCCTGTATATATCACACAGTGTGTGTGGGAGAGTTTACCCTGTATATATCACACAGAGTGTGTGGGAGAGTTTACCCTGTATATGTGACACAGTTTGTGTGTGGGTAAGTTTACCCTGTATATATCACACAGTGTGTGTGGTAGAGTTTACCCTGTATATATCACACAGTGTGTGCGGGAGAGTTTACCATGTATATATCACACAGTGTGTGTGGGAGAGTTTAACCTGTATATATCACACAGTGTGTGTGTGGGAGAGTTTACCCTGTATATATCACACAGTGTGTGTGGGAGAGTTTACCCTGTATATATCACACAGTGTGTGTGGGAGAGTTTACATTATATATATCACACAGTGTGTGTGGAAGAGTTTACCCTGTATATATCACACAGTGTGTGTGGGAGAGTTTACCCTGTATATATCACACAGTGTGTGTGGGAGAGTATACCCTGTATATATCACACAGTGTGTGTGTGAGAGTTTACCGTGTATATATCACACAGTGTGTGTGGGAGAGTTTAACCTGTATATATCACACAGTGTGTGTGGGAGAGTTTACCCTGTATATATCACACAGTGTGTGTGTGGGAGAGTTTACCCTGTATATATCACACAGTGTGTGTGGGAGAGTTTACGTTGTATATATCACAAAGTGTGTGTGGGAGAGTTTACCCTGTATATATCACACAGTGTGTGTGTGGGAGAGTTTACCCTGTATATATCACAAAGTGTGTGTGGGAGAGTTTACCCTGTATATAACACACAGTGTGTGTGGGAGAGTTTACCCTGTATATATCACACAGTGTGTGTGGGAGAGATTACATTGCATATATCACACAGTGTGTGTGTGGGAGAGTTTAACCTGTATATATAACACAGTGTATGTGGGAGAGTTTACCCTGTATATATCACACTGTGTGTGTGTGGGAAAGTTTACCCTGTATATATCACACAGAGTGTGTGTGGGCGAGTTTACCCTGTATATATCACACAGTGTGTGTGTGGGAGAGTTTACCCTGTATATATCACACAGTTTGTGTGGGAGTGTTTACCCTCTATATATCGCACAGTGTGTGTGTGGGAGAGTTTACCCTGTATATATCACACAGTGTGTGTGGGAGAGTTTACCCTGTATATATCACAAAGTGTGTGTGGGAGAGTTTACCCTGTATATATCACACAGTGTATGTGGGAGAGTTTACCCTGTATATATCACACAGTGTGTCTGGGAGAGTTTACACTGTATATATCACACAGTGTGTGTGGGAGAGTTTACCCTGTATCTATCACACAGTGTGTGTGGGAGAGTTTACCCTGTATATATCACACAGGGTGTGTGGGAGAGTTTACCCTGTATATATCACACAGTGTGTGTGGGAGAGTTTACCCTGTATATATCACACAGTGTGTGTGGGAGAGTTTACCCTGTATATATCACACAGTTTGTGTGTGGGAGAGTTTACCCTGTATATATCACACTGTGTGTGGGAGAGTTTACCCTGTATATATCACACAGTGTGTGTGTGAGAGTTTACCCTGTATATATCACACAGTGTGTGTGGGAGAGTTTACCCTGTACATATCACACAGTGTGTGTGGGAGAGTTTACCCTGTATATATCACACAGTGTGTGAGGGAGAGTTTACCCTGTATATATGACACAGTGTGTGTGTGGGAGAGTTTACCCTGTATATATCACACAGTGTGTGTGGGAGTGTTTAATCTGTATATATCACACAGTGTGTGTGTGGGAGAGTTTACCCTGTATATATCACACAGTGTGTGTGGGAGAGTTTACCCTGTATATATCACACAGAGTGTGTGTGGGCGAGTTTACCCTGTATATATCACACAGTGTGTGTGTGGGAGAGTTTACCCTGTATATATCACACAGTTTGTGTGGGAGTGTTTACCCTGTATATATCGCACAGTGTGTGTGTGGGAGAGTTTACCCTGTATATATCACACATTGTGTGTGGGAGAGTTTACCCTGTATATATCACACAGTGTGTGTGGGAGAGTTTACCCTGTATATATCGCACAGTGTGTGTGTGGGAGAGTTTACCCTGTATATATCACACATTGTGTGTGGGAGTGTTTACCCTGTATATATCACACAGTGTGTGTGGGAGAGTTTACCCTGTATATATCACACAGTGTGTGTGTGGGAGAGTTTACCCTATATATATCACACAGTGTGTGTGGGAGAGTTTACCCTGTACATTTCACACAGTGTGTGCGGGAGACTTTACCCTGTATATATCACAAAGTGGGCGTGGGAGAGTTTACCCTGTATATATCACACAGTGTGTGTGGGAGAGTTTACCCTGTATATATCACACAGTGTGTGTGGGAGAGTTTACCCTGTATATATCACACAGTTTGTGTGTGGGAGAGTTTACCCTGTATATATCACACAGTGTGTGTGTGGGAGAGTTTACCCTGTATATATCACACAGTGTGTGTGGGAGAGTTTACCCTGTATATATCACACAGTGTGTGAGGGAGAGTTTACCCTGTATATATCACACAATGTGTGTGGGAGATTTTACCCTGTATATATCACACAGTGTGTGTGGGAGAGTTTACCCTGTATATATCACACAGTGTTTGTGGGAGAGTTTACCCTGTATATATCACACAGTGTGTGTGTGGGAGAGTTTACCCTGTATATATCACACAGTGTGTGTGTGGGAGAGTTTACCCTGTATATATCACACAGTGTGTGTGGGAGAGTTTAACCTGTATATATCACACAGTATGTGTGGGAGAGTTTACCCTGTATATGTCACACAGTGTGTGTGTGGGTAAGTTTACCCTGTATATATCACACAGTGTGTGTGGTCGAGTTTACCCTGTATATATCACACAGTGTGTGCGGGAGAGTTTACCATGTATATATCACACAGTGTGTGTGTGGATGAGATTACCCGGTATATATCACACAGTGTGTGTGGGAGAGTTTACCCTGTATACATCACACAATGTGTGTGGGGGAGATTTTACCCTGTATATATCACACAGTGTGTGTGGGAGAGTTTATCCTGTATATATCACACAGAGTGTGTGGGAGAGTTTACCCTGTATATGTCACACAGTGTGTGTGTGGGTAAGTTTACCCTGTATATATCACACAGTGTGTGTGGTAGAGTTTACCTTGTATATATCACACAGTGTGTGCGGGAGAGTTTACCATGTATATATCACACAGTATGTGTGGGAGAGTTTAACCTGTATATATCACACAGTGTGTGTGTGGGAGAGTTTACCCTGTATATATCACACAGTGTGTGTGGGAGAGTTTACCCTGTATATATCACACAGTGTGTGTGGGAGAGTTTACATTATATATATCACACAGTGTGTGTGGAAGAGTTTACCCTGTATATATCACACAGTGTGTGTGGGAGTGTTTACCCTGTATATATCACACAGTGTGTGTGGGAGAGTTTACCCTGTATATATCACACAATGTGTGTGGGAGAGTATACCCTGTATATATCACACAGTGTGTGTGTGAGTTTACCCTGTATATATCACACAGTGTGTGTGGGAGAGTTTAACCTGTATATATCACACAATGTGTGTGGGAGAGTTTACCCTGTATATATCACACAGTGTGTGTGTGGGAGAGTTTACCCTGTATATATCACACAGTGTGTGTGGGAGAGTTTACCCTGTATATATCACACAGTGTGTGTGGGAGAGTTTACCCTGTATATATAACACAGTGTGTGTGTGGGAGAGTTTACCCTGTATATATCACACAGTGTGTGTGGGAGAGTTTACCCTGTATATAACACACAGTGTGTGTGGGAGAGTTTACCCTGTATATATCACACAGTGTGTGTGGGAGAGTTTACATTGCATATATCACACAGTGTGTGTGTGGGAGAGTTTAACATGTATATATAACACAGTGTGCGTGGGAGAGTTTACCCTGTATATATCACACTGTGTGTGTGTGGGAGAGTTTACCCTGTATATATCACACAGAGTGTGTGTGGTCGAGTTTACACTGTATATATCACACAGTGTGTGTGTGGGAGAGTTTACCCTGTATATATCACACAGTTTGTGTGGGAGTGTTTACCCTGTATATATCGCACAGTGTGTGTGTGGGAGAGTTTACCCTGTATATATCACACAGTGTGTGTGGGAGAGTTTACCCTGTATATATCACACAGTGTGTGTGGGAGAGTGTACACCGTATATATCACACAGTGTGTGTGGGAGAGTTTACCCTGTATCTATCACACAGTGTGTGTGGGAGAGTTTACCCTGTATATATCACACAGGGTGTGTGGGCGAGTTTACCCTGTATATATCACACAGTGTGTTTTGGAGAGTTTACCCTGTATATATCACACAGTGTGTGTGGGAGAGTTTACCCTGTATATATCACACAGTTTGTGTGTGGGAGAGTTTACCCTGTATATATCACACAGTGTGTGTGGGAGAGTTTACCCTGTATATATCACACAGTGTGTGTGTGAGAGTTTACCCTGTATATATCACACAGTGTGTGTGTGGGAGAGTTTACCCTGTATATATCACACAGTGTGTGTGGGAGAGTTTACCCTGTATATATCACACAGTGTGTGTGGGAGAGTTTACATTATATATATCACACAGTGTGTGTGGGAGAGTTTACCCTGTATATATCACATAGTGTGTGTGTGGGAGAGTTTACCCTGTATATATCACACAGAGTGTCTGTGGGCGAGTTTACCCTGCATATATCACACTGTGTGTGTGGGAGTTTTTACCCTGTATATATCACACAGTTTGTGTGGGAGTGTTTACCCTGTATATATCGCACAGTGTGTGTGTGGGAGAGTTTACCCTGTATATATCACACAGTGTGTGTGGGAGCGTTTACCCTGTATATATCACACAGTGTGTGTGGGAGAGTTTACCCTGTATATATCACACAGTGTGTGTGTGGGAGAGTTTACCCTATATATATCACACAGTGTGTGTGGAAGAGTTTACACTGTATATATCACACAGTGTGTGTGTGGGAGAGTTTACCCAGTATATATCACATAGTGTGTGTGTGGGAGAGTTTACCTGTACATTTCACACAGTGTGTGTGGGAGAGTTTACCCTGTATATATCACACAGTTTGTGTGGGAGTGTTTACCCTGTATATATCGCACAGTGTGTGTGTGGGAGAGTTTACCCTGTATATATCACACAGTGTGTGTGGGAGAGTTTACCCTGTATATATCACACAGTGTGTGTGTGGGAGAGTTTTCCCTGTATATATCACACAGTGTGTGTGGAAAAGTTTACACTGTATATATCACACAGTGTGTGTGTGGATGAGATTACCCGGTATATATCACACAGTGTGTGTGGGAGAGTTTACCCTGTATACATCACACAATGTGTGTGGGGGAGATTTTACCCTGTATATATCACACAGTGTGTGTGGGAGAGTTTACCCTGTATAAATCACACAGTGTGTGTGGGAGAGTTTACCCTGTATATATCACAAAGTGTGTGTGGGAGAGTTTACCCTGTATATATCACACAGTGTGTGTGGGAGAGTTTACCCTGTATATATCACACAGTGTGTGTGTGGGAGAGTTTACCCTGTATATATCACACAGTGTGTGTGTGGGAGAGTTTACCCTGTATATATCACACAGTGTGTGTGGGAGAGTATACCCTGTATATATCACACAGTGTGTGTGGGAGAGTTTACCCTGTATATAACACACAGTGTGTGTGGGCGAGTTTACCCTGTATATATCACACAGTGTGTGTCTGGGAGAGTTTACCCTGTATATATCACACAGTTTGTGTGGGTGTGTTTACCCTGTATATATCGCACAGTGTGTGTGTGGGAGAGTTTACCCTGTATATATCACACAGTGTGTGTGGGAGAGTTTACCCTGTATATATCACACAGTGTGTGTGGGAGAGTTTACCCTGTATATATCACACAGTGTGTGTGTGGGAGAGTTTACCCTGTATATATCACACAGTGTGTGTGGGAGAGTTTACCCTGTATATATCACACAGTGTGTGTGGGAGAGTTTACCCTGTATATATCACACAGTGTGTGTGGGAGAGTTTAACCTGTATATATCACACAGTATGTGTGGGAGAGTTTACCCTGTATATGTCACACAGTGTGTGTGTGGGTAAGTTTACCCTGTATATATCACACAGTGTGTGTGGTAGAGTTTACCCTGTATATATCACACAGTGTGTGCGGGAGAGTTTACCATGTATATATCACACAGTGTGTGTGGGAGAGTTTAACCTGTATATATCACACAGTGTGTGTGTGGGAGAGTTTACCCTGTATATATCACACAGTGTGTGTGGGAGAGTTTACCCTGTATATATCACACAGTGTGTGTGGGAGAGTTTACATTATATATATCACACAGTGTGTGTGCAAGAGTTTACCCTGTATATATCACACAGTGTGTGTGGGAGAGTTTACCCTGTATATATCACACAGTGTGTGTGGGAGAGTTTACACTGTATATATCACACAGTGTGTGTGGGAGAGTATACCCTGTATATATCACACAGTGTGTGTGTGAGAGTTTACCCTGTATATATCACACAGTGTGTGTGGGAGAGTTTAACCTGTATATATCACACAGTGTGTGTGGGAGAGTTTACCCTGTATATATCACACAGTGTGTATGTGGGAGAGTTTACCCTGTATATATCACAGAGTGTGTGTGGGAGAGTTTACCCTGTATATATCACACAGTGTGTGTGTGGGAGAGTTTACCCTGTATATATCACACAGTGTGTGTGGGAGAGTTTACCCTGCATATAACACACAGTGTGTGTGGGAGAGTTTACCCTGTATATATCACACAGTGTGTGTGGGAGAGTTTACCTTGCATATATCACACAGTGTGTGTGTGGGAGAGTTTAACCTGTATATATAACACAGTGTGTGTGGGAGAGTTTACCCTGTATATATCACACTGTGTGTGTGTGGGAGAGTTTACCCTGTATATATCACACAGAGTGTGTGTGGGCGAGTTTACCCTGTATATATCACACAGTGTGTGTGTGGGAGAGTTTACCCTGTATATATCACACAGTTTGTGTGGGAGTGTTTACCCTGTATATATCGCACAGTGTGTGTGTGGGAGAGTTTACCCTCTATATATCACACAGTGTATGTGGCAGCGTTTACCCTGTATATATCACACAGTGTGTGTGGGAGAGTTTACCCTGTATATATCACACAGCGTGTGTGGGTGAGTTTACCCTGTATATATCACACAGTGTGTGTGGGAGAGTTTACCCTGTATATATCACACAGTGTGTGTGGGAGAGTTTACCCTGTATATATCACACAGTGTGTGTGGGAGAGTTTACCCTGTATATATCACACAGTGTTTGTGGGAGAGTTTACCCTGTATATATCAAACAGTGTGTGTGTGGGAGAGTTTACCCTGTATATATCACACAGTGTGTGTGGAAGAGTTTACCCTGTATATATCACACAGTGTGTGTGGGAGAGTTTACCCTGTATATATCACACAGTGTGTGTGTGGGAGAGTTTACCCTGTATATATCACACAGTGTGTGTGGGAGAGTTTACCCTCTATATATCACACAGTGTGTGTGGCAGAGTTTACCCTGTATATATCACACAGTGTGTGTGGGAGTGTTTACCCTGTATATATCACACAGTGTGTGTGGGAGAGTTTACCCTGTATATATCACACAATGTGTGTGGGAGATTTTACCCTGTATATATCACACAGTGTGTGTGGGAGAGTTTACCCTGTATATATCACACAGTGTTTGTGGGAGAGTTTTCCCTGTATATATCACACAGTGTGTGTGTGGGAGAGTTTACCCTGTATATATCACACAGTGTGTGTGGGAGAGTTTACCCTGTATATATCACACAGTGTGTGTGTGGGAGAGTTTACCCTGTGTATATCACACAGTGTGTGTGGGAGAGTTTACCCTGTATATATCACACAGTGTGTATGGGAGAGTTTACCCTGTATATATCACACAGTGTGTGTGGGAGAGTTTAACCTGTATATATCACACAGTATGTGTGGGAGAGTTTACCCTGTATATGTCACACAGTGTGTGTGTGGGTAAGTTTACCCTGTATATATCACACAGTGTGTGTGGTAGATTTTACCCTGTATATATCACACAGTGTGTGCGGGAGAGTTTACCATGTATATATCACACAGTGTGTGTGGGAGAGTTTAACCTGTATATATCACACAGTGTGTGTGTGGGAGAGTTTACCCTGTATATATCACACAGAGTGTGTGGGAGAGTTTACCCTGTATATATCACACAGTGTGTGTGGGAGAGTTTACATTATATATATATCACACAGTGTGTGTGGAAGAGTTTACCCTGTATATATCACACAGTGTGTGTGGGAGAGTTTACCCTGTATATATCACACAGTGTGTGTGGGAGAGTTTACCCTGTATATATCACACAGTGTGTGTGGGAGAGTATACCCTGTATATATCACACAGTGTGTGTGTGAGAGTTTACCCTGTATATATCACACAGTGTGTGTGGGAGAGTTTAACCTGTATATATCACACAGTGTGTGTGCGAGAGTTTACCCTGTATATATCACACAGTGTGTGTGTGGGAGAGTTTACCCTGTATATATCACACAGTGTGTGTGGGAGAGTTTACCCTGTATATATCACACAGTGTGTGTGGGAGAGTTTAACCTGTATATATCACACAGTATGTGTGGGAGAGTTTACCCTGTATATATCACACAGTGTGTGTGGGAGAGTTTAACCTGTATATATCACACAGTATGTGTGGGAGAGTATACCCTGTATATATCACACAGTGTGTGTGGGAGAGTTTACCCTGTATATAACACACAGTGTGTGTGGGCGAGTTTACCCTGTATATATCACACAGTGTGTGTCTGGGAGAGTTTACCCTGTATATATCACACAGTTTGTGTGGGTGTGTTTACCCTGTATATATCGCACAGTGTGTGTGTGGGAGAGTTTACCCTGTATATATCACACAGTGTGTGTGGGAGAGTTTACCCTGTATATATCACACAGTGTGTGTGGGAGAGTTTACCCTGTATATATCACACAGTGTGTGTGTGGGAGAGTTTACCCTGTATATATCACACAGTGTGTGTGGGAGAGTTTACCCTGTATATATCACACAGTGTGTGTGGGAGAGTTTACCCTGTATATATCACACAGTGTGTGTGGGAGAGTTTAACCTGTATATATCACACAGTATGTGTGGGAGAGTTTACCCTGTATATGTCACACAGTGTGTGTGTGGGTAAGTTTACCCTGTATATATCACACAGTGTGTGTGGTAGAGTTTACCCTGTATATATCACACAGTGTGTGCGGGAGAGTTTACCATGTATATATCACACAGTGTGTGTGGGAGAGTTTAACCTGTATATATCACACAGTGTGTGTGTGGGAGAGTTTACCCTGTATATATCACACAGTGTGTGTGGGAGAGTTTACCCTGTATATATCACACAGTGTGTGTGGGAGAGTTTACATTATATATATCACACAGTGTGTGTGCAAGAGTTTACCCTGTATATATCACACAGTGTGTGTGGGAGAGTTTACCCTGTATATATCACACAGTGTGTGTGGGAGAGTTTACACTGTATATATCACACAGTGTGTGTGGGAGAGTATACCCTGTATATATCACACAGTGTGTGTGTGAGAGTTTACCCTGTATATATCACACAGTGTGTGTGGGAGAGTTTAACCTGTATATATCACACAGTGTGTGTGGGAGAGTTTACCCTGTATATATCACACAGTGTGTATGTGGGAGAGTTTACCCTGTATATATCACAGAGTGTGTGTGGGAGAGTTTACCCTGTATATATCACACAGTGTGTGTGTGGGAGAGTTTACCCTGTATATATCACACAGTGTGTGTGGGAGAGTTTACCCTGCATATAACACACAGTGTGTGTGGGAGAGTTTACCCTGTATATATCACACAGTGTGTGTGGGAGAGTTTACCTTGCATATATCACACAGTGTGTGTGTGGGAGAGTTTAACCTGTATATATAACACAGTGTGTGTGGGAGAGTTTACCCTGTATATATCACACTGTGTGTGTGTGGGAGAGTTTACCCTGTATATATCACACAGAGTGTGTGTGGGCGAGTTTACCCTGTATATATCACACAGTGTGTGTGTGGGAGAGTTTACCCTGTATATATCACACAGTTTGTGTGGGAGTGTTTACCCTGTATATATCGCACAGTGTGTGTGTGGGAGAGTTTACCCTCTATATATCACACAGTGTATGTGGCAGAGTTTACCCTGTATATATCACACAGTGTGTGTGGGAGAGTTTACCCTGTATATATCACACAGCGTGTGTGGGTGAGTTTACCCTGTATATATCACACAGTGTGTGTGGGAGAGTTTACCCTGTATATATCACACAGTGTGTGTGGGAGAGTTTACCCTGTATATATCACACAGTGTGTGTGGGAGAGTTTACCCTGTATATATCACACAGTGTTTGTGGGAGAGTTTACCCTGTATATATCAAACAGTGTGTGTGTGGGAGAGTTTACCCTGTATATATCACACAGTGTGTGTGGAAGAGTTTACCCTGTATATATCACACAGTGTGTGTGGGAGAGTTTACCCTGTATATATCACACAGTGTGTGTGTGGGAGAGTTTACCCTGTATATATCACACAGTGTGTGTGGGAGAGTTTACCCTCTATATATCACACAGTGTGTGTGGCAGAGTTTACCCTGTATATATCACACAGTGTGTGTGGGAGTGTTTACCCTGTATATATCACACAGTGTGTGTGGGAGAGTTTACCCTGTATATATCACACAATGTGTGTGGGAGATTTTACCCTGTATATATCACACAGTGTGTGTGGGAGAGTTTACCCTGTATATATCACACAGTGTTTGTGGGAGAGTTTTCCCTGTATATATCACACAGTGTGTGTGTGGGAGAGTTTACCCTGTATATATCACACAGTGTGTGTGGGAGAGTTTACCCTGTATATATCACACAGTGTGTGTGTGGGAGAGTTTACCCTGTGTATATCACACAGTGTGTGTGGGAGAGTTTACCCTGTATATATCACACAGTGTGTATGGGAGAGTTTACCCTGTATATATCACACAGTGTGTGTGGGAGAGTTTAACCTGTATATATCACACAGTATGTGTGGGAGAGTTTACCCTGTATATGTCACACAGTGTGTGTGTGGGTAAGTTTACCCTGTATATATCACACAGTGTGTGTGGTAGATTTTACCCTGTATATATCACACAGTGTGTGCGGGAGAGTTTACCATGTATATATCACACAGTGTGTGTGGGAGAGTTTAACCTGTATATATCACACAGTGTGTGTGGAGAGTTTACCCTGTATATATCACACAGAGTGTGTGGAGAGTTTACCCTGTATATATCACACAGTGTGTGTGGGAGATTTTACATTATATATATATCACACAGTTGTGTGTGGAAGAGTTTACCCTGTATATATCACACAGTGTGTGTGGGGAGAGTTTACCCTGTATATATCACACAGTGTGTGTGGGAGAGTTTACCCTGTATATATCACACAGTGTGTGTGGGAGAGTATTACCCTGTATATATCACACAGTGTGTGTGTGAGAGTTTACCCTGTATATATCACACAGTGTGTGTGGGGAGAGTTTAACCTGTATATATCACACAGTGTGTGTGCGAGAGTTTACCCTGTATATATCACACAGTGTGTGTGTGGGAGAGTTTACCCTGTATATATCACACAGTGTGTGTGGGAGAGTTTACCCTGTATATATCACACAGTGTGTGTGGGAGAGTTTAACCTGTATATATCACACAGTATGTGTGGGAGAGTTTACCCTGTATATGTCACACAGTGTGTGTGTGGGTAAGTTTACCCTGTATATATCACACAGTGTGTGTGGTAGAGTTTACCCTGTATATATCACACAGTGTGTGCGGGAGAGTTTACCATGTAAAAATCACACAGTGTGTGTGGGAGAGTTTAACCTGTATATATCACACAGTGTGTGTGTGGGAGAGTTTACCCTGTATATATCACACAGTGTGTGTGGGAGAGTTTACCCCTGTATAAATCACACAGTGTGTGTGGGAGAGTTTACATTATATATATCACACAGTGTGTGTGGAAGAGTTACCCTGTATATATCACACAGTGTGTGTGGGAGAGTTTACCCTGTATATATCACACAGTGTGTGTGGGAGAGTTTACCCTGTATATATCACACAGTGTGTGTGGGAGAGTATACCCTGTATATATCACACAGTGTGTGTGTGAGAGTTTACCCTGTATATATCACAGAGTGTGTGTGGGAGAGTTTAACCTGTATATATCACACAGTGTGTGTGGGAGAGTTTACCCTGTATGTATCACACAGTGTGTGTGTGGGAGAGTTTTACCCTGTATATATCACACAGTGTGTGTGGGAGAGTTACCCTGTATATATCACACAGTGTGTGTGGGAGAGTTTACCCTGTATATATCACACAGTGTGTGTGTGGGAGAGTTTACCTGTATATATCACACAGTGTGTGTGTGGGAGAGTTTACCCTGTATATATCACACAGTGTGTGTGGGAGAGTTTACCCTGTATATATCACACAGTGTGTGTGGGAGAGCTTACCCTGTATATATCACACAGTGTGTGTGGGAGAGTATACCCTGTATATATCACACAGTGTGTGTGTGAGAGTTTACCCTGTATATATCACACAGTGTGTGTGGGGAGAGTTTAACCTGTATATATCACACAGTGTGTGTGGGAGAGTTTACCCTGTATATATCACACAGTGTGTGTGTGGGAGAGTTTACCCTGTATATATCACACAGTGTGTGTGGAGAGTGTTTACCCTGTATATATCACACAGTGTGTGTGGGAGAGTTTACCCTGTATATATCACACAGTGTGTGTGTGGGAGACTTACCCTGTATATATCACACAGTGTGTGTGGGAGAGTTTACCCTGTATATATCACACAGTGTGTGTGGGAGAGTTTACCCTGTATATATCGCACAGTGTGTGTGGGAGAGTTTACCCTGTATATAACACACAGTGTGTGTGTGCGAGTTTACCCTGTATATATCACACAGTGTGTGTGTGGGAGCGTTTACCCTGTATATATCACACAGTTTGTGTGGGGAGTGTTTACCCTGTATATATCACACAGTTTGTGTGGGAGTGTTTACCCCTGTATATATCACACAGTGTGTGTGTGGGAGAGTTTACCCTGTATATATCACACAGTGTGTGTGGGAGAGTTTACCCTGTATATATCACACAGTGTGTGTGGGAGAGTTTACCCTGTATATATCACACAGTGTGTGTGTGGGAGAGTTTACCCTGTATATATCACACAGTGTGTGTGGGAGAGTTTACCCTGTATATATCACACAGTGTGTGTGGGAGAGTTTACCCTGTATATATCACACAGTGTGTGTGGGAGAGTTTAACCTGTATATATCACACAGTATGTGTGGGAGAGTTTACCCTGTATATGTCACACAGTGTGTGTGTGGGTAAGTTTACCCTGTATATATCACACAGTGTGTGTGGTAGAGTTTACCCTGTATATATCACACAGTGTGTGCCGGAGAGTTTACCATGTATATATCACACAGTGTGTGTGGGAGAGTTTAACCTGTATATATCACACAGTGTGTGTGTGGGAGAGTTTACCCTGTATATATCACACAGTGTGTGTGGGAGAGTTTACCCTCTATATATCACACAGTGTGTGTGGCAGAGTTTACCCTGTATATATCACACAGTGTGTGTGGGAGAGTTTACTCTGTATATATCACACAGTGTGTGTGTGGATGAGTTTACCCTGCATATATCAGACAGTGTGTTTGGGAGAGTTTACCCTGTATATATCACACAGTGTGTGTGGGAGAGTTTACTCTGTATATATCACACAATGTGTGTGTGGATGAGTTTACCCTGTATATATCACATAGTGTGTGTGGGAGAGTTTACCCTGTATAGATCACACAGTGTGTGTGTGAGAGTTTACCCTGTATATATCACACAGTGTGTGTGGGAGAGTTTAACCTGTATATATCACACAGTGTGTGTGGGAGAGTATACCCTGTATATATCACACAGTGTGTGTGTGAGAGTTTACCCTGTATATATCACACAGTGTGTGTGGGAGAGTTTACCTTGCATATATCACACAGTGTGTGTGTGGGAGAGTTTAACCTGTATATATAACACAGTGTGTGTGGGAGAGTTTACCCTGTATATATCACACTGTGTGTGTGTGGGAGTGTTTACCCTGTATATATCACACAGAGTATGTGTGGGAGAGTTTACCCTGTATATGTCACACAGTGTGTGTGTGGGTAAGTTTACCCTGTATATATCACACAGTGTGTGTGGTAGAGTTTACCCTGTATATATCACACAGTGTGTGCGGGAGAGTTTACCATGTATATATCACACAGTGTGTGTGGGAGAGTTTAACCTGTATATATCACACAGTGTGTGTGTGGGAGAGTTTACCCTGTATATATCACACAGTGTGTGTGGGAGAGTTTACCCTGTATATATCACACAGTGTGTGTGGGAGAGTTTACCCTGTATATATCACACAGTGTGTGTGGGAGAGTTTACCATGTATATATCACACAGTGTGTGTGGGAGAGTTTAACCTGTATATATCACACAGTGTGTGTGTGGGAGAGTTTACCCTGTATATATCACACAGTTTGTGTGGGAGTGATTACCCTGTATATATCGCACAGTGTGTGTGTGGGAGAGTTTACCCTGTATATATCACACAGTGTGTGTGGGAGAGTTTACCCTGTATATATCACACAGTGTGTGTGGGAGAGTTTACCCTGTATATATCACACAGTGTGTGTGTGGGAGAGTTTACCCTGTATATATCACACAGTGTGTGTGGGAGAGATTACCCTGTATATATCACACAGTGTGTGTGGGAGAGTTTACACTGTATATATCACACAGTGTGTGTGGGAGAGTATACACTGTATATATCACACAGTGTGTGTGTGAGAGTTTACCCTGTATATATCACACAGTGTGTGTGGGAGAGTTTAACCTGTATATATCACACAGTATGTGTGGGAGAGTTTACCCTGTATATGTCACACAGTGTGTGTGTGGGTAAGTTTACCCTGTATATATCACACAGTGTGTGTGGTAGAGTTTACCCTGTATATATCACACAGTGTGTGCGGGAGAGTTTACCATGTATATATCACACAGTGTGTGTGGGAGAGTTTAACCTGTATATATCACACAGTGTGTGTGTGGGAGAGTTTACCCTGTATATATCACACAGTGTGTGAGGGAGAGTTTACCCTGTATATATCACACAGTGTGTGTGGGAGAGTTTACATTATATATATCACACAGTGTGTGTGGAAGAGTTTACCCTGTATATATCACACAGTGTGTGTGGGAGAGTTTACCCTGTATATATCACACACTGTGTGTGGGAGAGTTTACACTGTATATATCACACAGTGTGTGTGGGAGAGTATACCCTGTATATATCACACAGTGTGTGTGTGAGAGTTTACCCTGTATATATCACACAGTGTGTGTGGGAGAGTTTAACCTGTATATATCACACAGTGTGTGTGTGAGAGTTTACCCTGTATATATCACACAGTGTGTGTGGGAGAGTTTAACCTGTATATATCACACAGTGTGTGTGGGAGAGTTTACCCTGTATATATCACACAGTGTGTGTGTGGGAGAGTTTACCCTGTATATATCACACAGTGTGTGTGGGAGAGTTTACCCTGTATATATCACACAGTGTGTGTGGGAGAGTTTACCCTGTATATATCACACAGTGTGTGTGTGGGAGACTTTACCCTGTATATATCACACAGTGTGTGTGGGAGAGTTTACCCTGTATATATCACACAGTGTGTGTGGGAGAGTTTACCCTGTATATATCACACAGTGTGTGTGGGAGAGTTTACCCTGTATATAACACACAGTGTGTGTGGGCGAGTTTACCCTGTATATATCACACAGTGTGTGTGTGGGAGCGTTTACCCTGTATATATCACACAGTTTGTGTGGGAGTGTTTACCCTGTATATATCGCACAGTGTGTGTGGGAGAGTTTACCCTGTATATATCACACAGTGTGTGTGTGGGAGAGTTTACCCTGTATATATCACACAGTGTGTGTGGGAGAGTTTACCCTGTATATATCACACAGTGTGTGTGGGAGAGTTTACCCTGTATATATCACACAGTGTGTGTGTGGGAGAGTTTACCCTGTATATATCACACAGTGTGTGTGGGAGAGTTTACCCTGTATATATCACACAGTGTGTGTGGGAGAGTTTACCCTGTATATATCACACAGTGTGTGTGGGAGAGTTTAACCTGTATATATCACACAGTATGTGTGGGAGAGTTTACCCTGTATATGTCACACAGTGTGTGTGTGGGTAAGTTTACCCTGTATATATCACACAGTGTGTGTGGTAGAGTTTACCCTGTATATATCACACAGTGTGTGCCGGAGAGTTTACCATGTATATATCACACAGTGTGTGTGGGAGAGTTTAACCTGTATATATCACACAGTGTGTGTGTGGGAGAGTGTACCCTGTATATATCACACAGTGTGTGTGGGAGAGTTTACCCTCTATATATCACACAGTGTGTGTGGCAGAGTTTACCCTGTATATATCACACAGTGTGTGTGGGAGAGTTTACTCTGTATATATCACACAGTGTGTGTGTGGATGAGTTTACCCTGCATATATCAGACAGTGTGTGTGGGAGAGTTTACCCTGTATATATCACACAGTGTGTGTGGAGAGTTTACTCTGTATATATCACACAATGTGTGTGTGGATGAGTTTACCCTGTATATATCACATAGTGTGTGTGGGAGAGTTTACCCTGTATAGATCACACAGTGTGTGTGTGAGAGTTTACCCTGTATATATCACACAGTGTGTGTGGGAGAGTTTAACCTGTATATATCACACAGTGTGTGTGGGAGAGTATACCCTGTATATATCACACAGTGTGTGTGTGAGAGTTTACCCTGTATATATCACACAGTGTGTGTGGGAGAGTTTACCTTGCATATATCATACAGTGTGTGTGTGGGAGAGTTTAACCTGTATATATAACACAGTGTGTGTGGGAGAGTTTACCCTGTATATATCACACTGTGTGTGTGTGGGAGAGTTTACCCTGTATATATCACACAGAGTATGTGTGGGAGAGTTTACCCTGTATATGTCACACAGTGTGTGTGTGGGTAAGTTTACCCTGTATATATCACACAGTGTGTGTGGTAGAGTTTACCCTGTATATATCACACAGTGTGTGCGGGAGAGTTTACCATGTATATATCACACAGTGTGTGTGGGAGAGTTTAACCTGTATATATCACACAGTGTGTGTGTGGGAGAGTTTACCCTGTATATATCACACAGTGTGTGTGGGAGAGTTTACCCTGTATATATCACACAGTGTGTGTGGGAGAGTTTACATTATATATATCACACAGTGTGTGTGGAAGAGTTTACCCTGTATATATCACACAGTGTGTGTGGGAGAGTTTACCCTGTATATATCACACAGTGTGTGTGGGAGAGTTTACCCTGTATATATCACACAGTGTGTGTGGGAGAGTATACCCTGTATATATCACACAGTGTGTGTGTGAGAGTTTACCCTGTATATATCACACAGTGTGTGTGGGAGAGTTTAACCTGTGTATATCACACAGTGTGTGTGGGAGAGTTTACCCTGTATATATCACACAGTGTGTGTGTGGGAGAATTTACCCTGTATATATCACACAGTGTGTGTGGGAGAGTTTACCCTGTATATATCACACAGTGTGTGTGGGAGAGTTTACCCTGTATATATCACACAGTGTGTGTGTGGGAGAGTTTACCCTGTATATATCACACAGTGTGTGTGGGAGAGTTTACCCTGTATATATCACAAAATGTGTGTGGGAGAGTTTACCCTGTATATATCACACAGTGTTTGTGGGAGAGTTTACCCTGTATATATCACACAGTGTGTGTGGGAGTGTTTACCCTGTATATATCACACAGTGTGTGTGGGAGAGTTTACCCTGTATATAACACACAGTGTGTGTGGGCGAGGTTACCCTGTATATATCACACAGTGTGTGTGTGGGAGAGTTTACCCTGTATATATCACACAGTTTGTGTGGGAGTGATTACCCTGTATATATCGCAGTGTGTGTGTGGGAGAGCTTACCCTGTATATATCACACAGTGTGTGTGGGAGAGTTTACCCTGTATATATCACACAGTGTGTGTGGGAGAGTTTACCCTGTATATATCACACAGTGTGTGTGTGGGAGAGTTTACCCTGTATATATCACACAGTGTGTGTGGGAGAGATTACCCTGTATATATCACACAGTGTGTGTGGGAGAGTTTACACTGTATATATCACACAGTGTGTGTGGGAGAGTATACCCTGTATATATCACACAGTGTGTGTGTGAGAGTTTACCCTGTATATATCACACAGTGTGTGTGGGAGAGTTTAACCTGTATATATCTCACAGTATGTGTGGGAGAGTTTACCCTGTATATGTCACACAGTGTGTGTGTGGGTAAGTTTACCCTGTATATATCACACAGTGTGTGTGGTAGAGTTTACCCTGTATATATCACACAGTGTGTGCGGGAGAGTTTACCATGTATATATCACACAGTGTGTGTGGGAGAGTTTAACCTGTATATATCACACAGTGTGTGTGTGGGAGAGTTTACCCTGTATATATCACACAGTGTGTGTGGGAGAGTTTACCCTGTATATATCACACAGTGTGTGTGGGAGAGTTTACATTATATATATCACACAGTGTGTGTGGAAGAGTTTACCCTGTATATATCACACAGTGTGTGTGGGAGAGTTTACCCTGTATATATCACACAGTGTGTGTGGGAGAGTTTACACTGTATATATCACACAGTGTGTGTGGGAGAGTATACCCTGTATATATCACACAGTGTGTGTGTGAGAGTTTACCCTGTATATATCACACAGTGTGTGTGGGAGAGTATAACCTGTATATATCACACAGTGTGTGTGGGAGAGTTTACCCTGTATATATCACACAGTGTGTGTGTGGGAGAGTTTACCCTGTATATATCACAGAGTGTGTGTGGGAGAGTTTACCCTGTATATATCACACAGTGTGTGTGTGGGAGAGTTTACCCTGTATATATCACACAGTGTGTGTGGGAGAGTTTACCCTGCATATAACACACAGTGTGTGTGGGAGAGTTTACCCTGTATATATCACACAGTGTGTGTGGGAGAGTTTACCTTGCATATATCACACAGTGTGTGTGTGGGAGAGTTTAACCTGTATATATAACACAGTGTGTGTGGGAGAGTTTACCCTGTATATATCACACTGTGTGTGTGTGGGAGAGTTTACCCTGTATATATCACACAGAGTGTGTGTGGGCGAGTTTACCCTGTATATATCACACAGTGTGTGTGTGGGAGAGTTTACCCTGTATATATCACACAGTTTGTGTGGGAGTGTTTACCCTGTATATATCGCACAGTGTGTGTGGGAGAGTTTACCCTCTATATATCACACAGTGTGTGTGGCAGAGTTTACCCTGTATATATCACACAGTGTGTGTGGGAGAGTTTACCCTGTATATATCACACAGCGTGTGTGGGAGAGTTTACCCTGTATATATCACACAGTGTGTGTGGGAGAGTTTACCCTGTATATATCACACAGTGTGTGTGGGAGAGTTTACCCTGTATATATCACACAGTGTGTCTGGGAGAGTTTACCCTGTATATATCACACAGTGTTTGTGGGAGAGTTTACCCTGTATATATCAAACAGTGTGTGTGTGGGAGAGTTTACCCTGTATATATCACACAGTGTGTGTGGGAGAGTTTACCCTGTATATATCACACAGTGTGTGTGGGAGAGTTTACCCTGTATATATCACACAGTGTGTGTGTGGGAGAGTTTACCCTGTATATATCACACAGTGTGTGTGGGAGAGTTTACCCTCTATATATCACACAGTGTGTGTGGCAGAGTTTACCCTGTATATATCACACAGTGTGTGTGGGAGTGTTTACCCTGTATATATCACACAGTGTGTGTGGGAGAGTTTACCCTGTATATATCACACAATGTGTGTGGGAGATTTTACCCTGTATATATCACACAGTGTGTGTGGGAGAGTTTACCCTGTATATATCACACAGTGTTTGTGGGAGAGTTTTCCCTGTATATATCACACAGTGTGTGTGTGGGAGAGTTTACCCTGTATATATCACACAGTGTGTGTGGGAGAGTTTACCCTGTATATATCAGACAGTGTGTGTGTGGGAGAGTTTACCCTGTATATATCACACAGTGTGTGTGGGAGAGTTTACCCTGTATATATCACACAGTGTGTGTGGGAGAGTTTACCCTGTATATATCACACAGTGTGTGTGGGAGAGTTTACCCTCTATATATCACACAGTGTGTGTGGCAGAGTTTACCCTGTATATATCACACAGTGTGTGTGGGAGTGTTTACCCTGTATATATCACGCAGTGTGTGTGGGAGAGTTTACCCTGTATATATCACACAATGTGTGTGGGAGATTTTACCCTGTATATATCACACAGTGTGTGTGGGAGAGTTTACCCTGTATATATCACACAGTGTTTGTGGGAGAGTTTTCCCTGTATATATCACACAGTGTGTGTGTGGGAGAGTTTACCCTGTATATATCACACAGTGTGTGTGGGAGAGTTTACCCTGTATATATCACACAGTGTGTGTGTGGGAGAGTTTACCCTGTATATATCACACAGTGTGTGTGGGAGAGTTTACCCTGTATATATCACACAGTGTGTATGGGAGAGTTTACCCTGTATATATCACACAGTGTGTGTGGGAGAGTTTAACCTGTATATATCACACAGTATGTGTGGGAGAGTTTACCCTGTATATGTCACACAGTGTGTGTGTGGGTAAGTTTACCCTGTATATATCACACAGTGTGTATGGTAGATTTTACCCTGTATATATCACACAGTGTGTGCGGGAGAGTTTACCATGTATATATCACACAGTGTGTGTGGGAGAGTTTAACCTGTATATATCACACAGTGTGTGTGTGGGAGAGTTTACCCTGTATATATCACACAGAGTGTGTGGGAGAGTTTAACCTGTATATATCACACAGTGTGTGTGGGAGAGTTTACATTATATATATCACACAGTGTGTGTGGAAGAGTTTACCCTGTATATATCACACAGTGTGTGTGGGAGAGTTTACCCTGTATATATCACACAGTGTGTGTGGGAGAGTTTACCCTGTATATATCACACAGTGTGTGTGGGAGAGTATACCCTGTATATATCACACAGTGTGTGTGTGAGAGTTTACCCTGTATATATCACAGAGTGTGTGTGGGAGAGTTTAACCTGTATATATCACACAGTGTGTGTGGGAGAGTTTACCCTGTATGTATCACACAGTGTGTGTGTGGGAGAGTTTACCCTGTATATATCACACAGTGTGTGTGGGAGAGTTTACCCTGTATATATCACACAGTGTGTGTGGGAGAGTTTACCCTGTATATATCACACAGTGTGTGTGTGGGAGAGTTTACCCTGTATATATCACACAGTGTGTGTGTGGGAGAGTTTATCCTGTATATATCACACAGTGTGTGTGGGAGAGTTTACCCTGTATATATCACACAGTGTGTGTGGGAGAGTTTACCCTGTATATATCACACAGTGTGTGTGGGAGAGTATACCCTGTATATATCACACAGTGTGTGTGTGAGAGTTTACCCTGTATATATCACACAGTGTGTGTGGGAGAGTTTAACCTGTATATATCACACAGTGTGTGTGGGAGAGTTTACCCTGTATATATCACACAGTGTGTGTGTGGGAGAGTTTACCCTGTATATATCACACAGTGTGTGTGGGAGAGTTTACCCTGTATATATCACACAGTGTGTGTGGGAGAGTTTACCCTGTATATATCACACAGTGTGTGTGTGGGAGACTTTACCCTGTATATATCACACAGTGTGTGTGTGGGAGAGTTTACCCTGTATATATCACACAGTGTGTGTGGGAGAGTTTACCCTGTATATATCACACAGTGTGTGTGGGAGAGTTTACCCTGTATATATCACACAGTGTGTGTGGGAGAGTTTAACCTGTATATATCACACAGTATGTGTGGGAGAGTTTACCCTGTATATGTCACACAGTGTGTGTGTGGGTAAGTTTACCCTGTATATATCACACAGTGTGTGTGGTAGAGTTTACCCTGTATATATCACACAGTGTGTGCCGGAGATTTTACCATGTATATATCACACAGTGTGTGTGGGAGAGTTTAACCTGTATATATCACACAGTGTGTGTGTGGGAGAGTTTACCCTGTATATATCACACAGTGTGTGTGGGAGAGTTTACCCTCTATATATCACACAGTGTGTGTGGCAGAGTTTACCCTGTATATATCACACAGTGTGTGTGGGAGAGTTTACTCTGTATATATCACACAGTGTGTGTGTGGATGAGTTTACCCTGCATATATCAGACAGTGTGTGTGGGAGAGTTTACCCTGTATATATCACACAGTGTGTGTGGGAGATTTTACTCTGTATATATCACACAATGTGTGTGTGGATGAGTTTACCCTGTATATATCACATAGTGTGTGTGGGAGAGTTTACCCTGTATAGATCACACAGTGTGTGTGTGAGAGTTTACCCTGTATATATCACACAGTGTGTGTGGGAGAGTTTAACCTGTATATATCACACAGTGTGTGTGGGAGAGTATACCCTGTATATATCACACAGTGTGTGTGTGAGAGTTTACCCTGTATATATCACACAGTGTGTGTGGGAGAGTTTACCTTGCATATATCACACAGTGTGTGTGTGGGAGAGTTTAACCTGTATATATAACACAGTGTGTGTGGGAGAGTTTACCCTGTATATATCACACTGTGTGTGTGTGGGAGAGTTTACCCTGTATATATCACACAGAGTATGTGTGGGAGAGTTTACCCTGTATATGTCACACAGTGTGTGTGTGGGTAAGTTTACCCTGTATATATCACACAGTGTGTGTGGTAGAGTTTACCCTGTATATATCACACAGTGTGTGCGGGAGAGTTTACCATGTATATATCACACAGTGTGTGTGGGAGAGTTTAACCTGTATATATCACACAGTGTGTGTGTGGGAGAGTTTACCCTGTATATATCACACAGTGTGTGTGGGAGAGTTTACCCTGTATATATCACACAGTGTGTGTGGGAGAGTTTACCCTGTATATATCACACAGTGTGTGTGGGAGAGTTTACCCTGTATATATCACACAGTGTGTGTGGGAGAGTATACCCTGTATATATCACACAGTGTGTGTGTGAGAGTTTACCCTGTATATATCACACAGTGTGTGTGGGAGAGTTTAACCTGTGTATATCACACAGTGTGTGTGGGAGAGTTTACCCTGTATATATCACACAGTGTGTGTGTGGGAGAGTTTACCCTGTATATATCACACAGTGTGTGTGGGAGAGTTTACCCTGTATATATCACACAGTGTGTGTGGGAGAGTTTACCCTGTATATATCACACAGTGTGTGTGTGGGAGAGTTTACCCTGTATATATCACACAGTGTGTGTGGGAGAGTTTACCCTGTATATATCACAAAATGTGTGTGGGAGAGTTTACCCTGTATATATCACACAGTGTTTGTGGGAGAGTTTACCCTGTATATATCACACAGTGTGTTTGGGAGTGTTTACCCTGTATATATCACACAGTGTGTGTGGGAGAGTTTACCCTGTATATAACACACAGTGTGTGTGGGCGAGGTTACCCTGTATATATCACACAGTGTGTGTGTGGGAGAGTTTACCCTGTATATATCACACAGTTTGTGTGGGAGTGATTACCCTGTATATATCGCACAGTGTGTGTGTGGGAGAGTTTTCCCTGTATATATCACACAGTGTGTGTGGGAGAGTTTACCCTGTATATATCACACAGTGTGTGTGGGAGAGTTTACCCTGTATATATCACACAGTGTGTGTGTGGGAGAGTTTACCCTGTATATATCACATAGTGTGTGTGGGAGAGATTACCCTGTATATATCACACAGTGTGTGTGGGAGAGTTTACCCTGTATATATCACACAGTGTGTGTGGGAGAGTTTAATCTGTATATATCACACAGTATGTGTGGGAGAGTTTACCCTGTATATGTCACACAGTGTGTGTGGGTAAGTTTACCTTTATATATCACACAGTGTGTGTGGTAGAGTTTACCTTGTATATATCACACAGTGTGTGCGGGAGAGTTTACCATGTATATATCACACAGTGTGTGTGGGAGAGTTTAACCTGTATATATCACACAGTGTGTGTGTGGGAGAGTTTACCCTGTATATATCACACAGTGTGTGTGGGAGAGTTTACCCTGTATATATCACACAGTGTGTGTGGGAGAGTTTACATTATATATATCACACAGTATGTGTGGAAGAGTTTACCCTGTATATATCACACAGTGTGTGTGGGAGAGTTTACCCTGTATATATCACACAGTGTGTGTGGGAGAGTTTACCCTGTATATATCACACAGTGTGTGTGGGAGAGTATACCCTGTATATATCACACAGTGTGTGTGTGAGAGTTTACCCTGTATATATCACACAGTGTGTGTGGGAGAGTTTAACCTGTATATATCACACAGTGTGTGTGGGAGAGTTTACCCTGTATATATCACACAGTGTGTGTGTGGGAGAGTTTACCCTGTATATATCACACAGTGTGTGTGGGAGAGTTTACCCTGTATATATCACACAGTGTGTGTGGGAGATTTTAACCTGTATATATCACACAGTATGTGTGGGAGAGTTTACCCTGTATATGTCACACAGTGTGTGTGTGGGTTAGTTTACCCTGTATATATCACACAGTATGTGTGGTAGAGTTTACCCTGTATATATCACACAGTGTGTGCGGGAGAGTTTACCATGTATATATCACACAGTGTGTGTGGGAGAGTTTACTCTGTATATATCACACAGTGTGTGTGTGGATGAGTTTACACTGCATATATCACACAGTGTGTGTGGGAGAGTTTACCCTGTATGTATCACACAGTGTGTGTGGGAAAGTTTACACTTTATATATGACACAGTGTGTGTGGGAGAGTTTACCCTGTATATATCACACAGTGTGTGTGGGAGAGTTTACCCTGTATATATCACACATTGTTTGTGGGGGAGTTTACCCTGTATATATCACACAGTGTGTGTGGGAGAGTTTACCCTGTATATATCACACAGTGTGTGTGGGAGAGTTTACCCTCTATATATCACACAGTGTGTGTGGCAGAGTTTACCCTGTATATATCACACAGTGTGTGTGGGAGAGTTTACCCTGTATATATCACACAGCGTGTGTGGGAGAGTTTACCCTGTATATATCACACAGTGTGTGTGGGAGAGTTTTCCCTGTATATATCACACAGTGTGTGTGGGAGAGTTTACTCTGTATATATCACACAGTGTGTGTGGGAGAGTTTACCCTCTATATATCACACAGTGTGTGTGGCTGAGTTTACCCTGTATATATCACACATTGTGTGTGGGAGAGTTTACCCTGTATATATCACACAGCGTGTGTGGGAGAGTTTACCCTGTATATATCACACAGTGTGTGTGGGAGAGTTTACCCTGTATATATCACACAGCGTGTGTGGGAGAGTTTACCCTGTATATATCACACAGTGTGTGTGGGAGAGTTTACCCTGTATATATCACACAGTGTGTGTGTGGGAGAGTTTACCCTGTATATATCACACAGTGTGTGTGTGGGAGAGTTTACCCTGTATATATCACACAGTGTGTGTGGGAGAGTATACCCTGTATATATCACACAGTGTGTGTGTGAGAGTTTACCCTGTATATATCACACAGTGTGTGTGGGAGAGTTTAACCTGTATATATCACACTGTGTGTGTGGGAGAGTTTACCCTGTATATATCACACAGTGTGTGTGTGGGAGAGTTTACCCTGTATATATCACACAGTGTGTGTGGGAGAGTTTACCCTGTATATATCACACAGTGTGTGTGGGAGAGTTTACCCTGTATATATCACACAGTGTGTGTGTGGGAGACTTTACCCTGTATATATCACACAGTGTGTGTGTGGGAGAGTTTACCCTGTATATATCACACAGTGTGTGTGGGAGAGTTTACCCTGTATATATCACACAGTGTGTGTGGGAGAGTTTACCCTGTATATAACACGCAGTGTGTGTGGGCGAGTTTACCCTGTATATATCTCACAGTGTGTGTGTGGGAGCGTTTACCCTGTATATATCACACAGTTTGTGTGGGAGTGTTTACCCTGTATATATCGCACAGTGTGTGTGGGAGAGTTTACCCTGTATATATCACACAGTGTGTGTGTGGGAGAGTTTACCCTGTATATATCACACAGTGTGTGTGGGAGAGTTTACCCTGTATATATCACACAGTGTGTGTGGGAGAGTTTACCCTGTATATATCACACAGTGTGTGTGTGGGAGAGTTTACCCTGTATATATCACACAGTGTGTGTGGGAGAGTTTACCCTGTATATATCACACAGTGTGTGTGGGAGAGTTTACCCTGTATATATCACACAGTGTGTGTGGGAGAGTTTAACCTGTATATATCACACAGTATGTGTGGGAGAGTTTACCCTGTATATGTCACACAGTGTGTGTGTGGGTAAGTTTACCCTGTATATATCACACAGTGTGTGTGGTAGAGTTTACCCTGTATATATCACACAGTGTGTGCCGGAGATTTTACCATGTATATATCACACAGTGTGTGTGGGAGAGTTTAACCTGTATATATCACACAGTGTGTGTGTGGGAGAGTTTACCCTGTATATATCACACAGTGTGTGTGGGAGAGTTTACCCTCTATATATCACACAGTGTGTGTGGCAGAGTTTACCCTGTATGTATCACACAGTGTGTGTGGGAGAGTATACCCTGTATATATCACACAGTGTGTGTGTGAGAGTTTACCCTGTATATATCACACAGTGTGTGTGGGAGAGTTTACCCTGTATATATCACACAGTTTGTGTGGGAGTGATTACCCTGTATATATCGCACAGTGTGTGTGTGGGAGAGTTTACCCTGTATATATCACACAGTGTGTGTGGGAGAGTTTACCCTGTATATATCACACAGTGTGTGTGGGAGAGTTTACCCTGTATATATCACACAGTGTGTGTGTGGGAGAGTTTACCCTGTATATATCACATAGTGTGTGTGGGAGAGATTACCCTGTATATATCACACAGTGTGTGTGGGAGAGTTTACCCTGTATATATCACACAGTGTGTGTGGGAGAGTTTAATCTGTATATATCACACAGTATGTGTGGGAGAGTTTACCCTGTATATGTCACACAGTGTGTGTGGGTAAGTTTACCTTTATATATCACACAGTGTGTGTGGTAGAGTTTACCTTGTATATATCACACAGTGTGTGCGGGAGAGTTTACCATGTATATATCACACAGTGTGTGTGGGAGAGTTTAACCTGTATATATCACACAGTGTGTGTGTGGGAGAGTTTACCCTGTATATATCACACAGTGTGTGTGGGAGAGTTTACCCTGTATATATCACACAGTGTGTGTGGGAGAGTTTACATTATATATATCACACAGTATGTGTGGAAGAGTTTACCCTGTATATATCACACAGTGTGTGTGGGAGAGTTTACCCTGTATATATCACACAGTGTGTGTGGGAGAGTTTACCCTGTATATATCACACAGTGTGTGTGGGAGAGTATACCCTGTATATATCACACAGTGTGTGTGTGAGAGTTTACCCTGTATATATCACACAGTGTGTGTGGGAGAGTTTACCCTGTATATAACACACAGTGTGTGTGGGCGAGGTTACCCTGTATATATCACACAGTGTGTGTGGGAGAGTTTACCCTGTATATATCACACAGTGTTTGTGGGAGAGTTTACCCTGTATATATCACACAGTGTGTTTGGGAGTGTTTACCCTGTATATATCACACAGTGTGTGTGGGAGAGTTTACCCTGTATATAACACACAGTGTGTGTGGGCGAGGTTACCCTGTATATATCACACAGTGTGTGTGTGGGAGAGTTTACCCTGTATATATCACACAGTTTGTGTGGGAGTGATTACCCTGTATATATCGCACAGTGTGTGTGTGGGAGAGTTTACCCTGTATATATCACACAGTGTGTGTGGGAGAGTTTACCCTGTATATATCACACAGTGTGTGTGGGAGAGTTTACCCTGTATATATCACACAGTGTGTGTGTGGGAGAGTTTACCCTGTATATATCACATAGTGTGTGTGGGAGAGATTACCCTGTATATATCACACAGTGTGTGTGGGAGAGTTTACCCTGTATATATCACACAGTGTGTGTGGGAGAGTTTAATCTGTATATATCACACAGTATGTGTGGGTAAGTTTACCTTTATATATCACACAGTGTGTGTGGTAGAGTTTACCTTGTATATATCACACAGTGTGTGCGGGAGAGTTTACCATGTATATATCACACAGTGTGTGTGGGAGAGTTTAACCTGTATATATCACACAGTGTGTGTGTGGGAGAGTTTACCCTGTATATATCACACAGTGTGTGTGGGAGAGTTTACCCTGTATATATCACACAGTGTGTGTGGGAGAGTTTACATTATATATATCACACAGTATGTGTGGAAGAGTTTACCCTGTATATATCACACAGTGTGTGTGGGAGAGTTTACCCTGTATATATCACACAGTGTGTGTGGGAGAGTTTACCCTGTATATATCACACAGTGTGTGTGGGAGAGTATACCCTGTATATATCACACAGTGTGTGTGTGAGAGTTTACCCTGTATATATCACACAGTGTGTGTGGGAGAGTTTAACCTGTATATATCACACAGTGTGTGTGGGAGAGTTTACCCTGTATATATCACACAGTGTGTGTGTGGGAGAGTTTACCCTGTATATATCACACAGTGTGTGTGGGAGAGTTTACCCTGTATATATCACACAGTGTGTGTGGGAGATTTTAACCTGTATATATCACACAGTATGTGTGGGAGAGTTTACCCTGTATCTGTCACACAGTGTGTGTGTGGGTTAGTTTACCCTGTATATATCACACAGTATGAGTGGTAGAGTTTACCCTGTATATATCACACAGTGTGTGCGGGAGAGTTTACCATGTATATATCACACAGTGTGTGTGGGAGAGTTTACTCTGTATATATCACACAGTGTGTGTGTGGATGAGTTTACACTGCATATATCACACAGTGTGTGTGGGAGAGTTTACCCTGTATGTATCACACAGTGTGTGTGGGAAAGTTTACACTTTATATATGACACAGTGTGTGTGGGAGAGTTTACCCTGTATATATCACACAGTGTGTGTGGGAGAGTTTACCCTGTATATATCACACATTGTTTGTGGGGGAGTTTACCCTGTATATATCACACAGTGTGTGTGGGAGAGTTTACCCTGTATATATCACACAGTGTGTGTGGGAGAGTTTACCCTCTATATATCACACAGTGTGTGTGGCAGAGTTTACCCTGTATATATCACACAGTGTGTGTGGGAGAGTTTACCCTGTATATATCACACAGCGTGTGTGGGAGAGTTTACCCTGTATATATCACACAGTGTGTGTGGGAGAGTTTTCCCTGTATATATCACACAGTGTGTGTGGGAGAGTTTACTCTGTATATATCACACAGTGTGTGTGGGAGAGTTTACCCTCTATATATCACACAGTGTGTGTGGCTGAGTTTACCATGTATATATCACACATTGTGTGTGGGAGAGTTTACCCTGTATATATCACACAGCGTGTGTGGGAGAGTTTACCCTGTATATATCACACAGTGTGTGTGGGAGAGTTTACCCTGTATATATCACACAGCGTGTGTGGGAGAGTTTACCCTGTATATATCACACAGTGTGTGTGGGAGAGTTTACCCTGTATATATCACACAGTGTGTGTGTGGGAGAGTTTACCCTGTATATATCACACAGTGTGTGTGTGGGAGAGTTTACCCTGTATATATCACACAGTGTGTGTGGGAGAGTATACCCTGTATATATCACACAGTGTGTGTGTGAGAGTTTACCCTGTATATATCACACAGTGTGTGTGGGAGAGTTTAACCTGTATATATCACACAGTGTGTGTGGGAGAGTTTACCCTGTATATATCACACAGTGTGTGTGTGGGAGAGTTTACCCTGTATATATCACACAGTGTGTGTGGGAGAGTTTACCCTGTATATATCACACAGTGTGTGTGGGAGAGTTTACCCTGTATATATCACACAGTGTGTGTGTGGGAGACTTTACCCTGTATATATCACACAGTGTGTGTGTGGGAGAGTTTACCCTGTATATATCACACAGTGTGTGTGGGAGAGTTTACCCTGTATATATCACACAGTGTGTGTGGGAGAGTTTACCCTGTATATAACACGCAGTGTGTGTGGGCGAGTTTACCCTGTATATATCTCACAGTGTGTGTGTGGGAGCGTTTACCCTGTATATATCACACAGTTTGTGTGGGAGTGTTTACCCTGTATATATCGCACAGTGTGTGTGGGAGAGTTTACCCTGTATATATCACACAGTGTGTGTGTGGGAGAGTTTACCCTGTATATATCACACAGTGTGTGTGGGAGAGTTTACCCTGTATATATCACACAGTGTGTGTGGGAGAGTTTACCCTGTATATATCACACAGTGTGTGTGTGGGAGAGTTTACCCTGTATATATCACACAGTGTGTGTGGGAGAGTTTACCCTGTATATATCACACAGTGTGTGTGGGAGAGTTTACCCTGTATATATCACACAGTGTGTGTGGGAGAGTTTAACCTGTATATATCACACAGTATGTGTGGGAGAGTTTACCCTGTATATGTCACACAGTGTGTGTGTGGGTAAGTTTACCCTGTATATATCACACAGTGTGTGTGGTAGAGTTTACCCTGTATATATCACACAGTGTGTGCCGGAGATTTTACCATGTATATATCACACAGTGTGTGTGGGAGAGTTTAACCTGTATATATCACACAGTGTGTGTGTGGGAGAGTTTACCCTGTATATATCACACAGTGTGTGTGGGAGAGTTTACCCTCTATATATCACACAGTGTGTGTGGCAGAGTTTACCCTGTATATATCACACAGTGTGTGTGGGAGAGTTTACTCTGTATATATCACACAGTGTGTGTGTGGATGAGTTTACCCTGCATATATCAGACAGTGTGTGTGGGAGAGTTTACCCTGTATATATCACACAGTGTGTGTGGGAGATTTTACTCTGTATATATCACACAATGTGTGTGTGGATGAGTTTACCCTGTATAGATCACACAGTGTGTGTGTGAGAGTTTACCCTGTATATATCACACAGTGTGTGTGGGAGAGTTTAACCTGTATATATCACACAGTGTGTGTGGGAGAGTATACCCTGTATATATCACACAGTGTGTGTGTGAGAGTTTACCCTGTATATATCACACAGTGTGTGTGGGAGAGTTTACCTTGCATATATCACACAGTGTGTGTGTGGGAGAGTTTAACCTGTATATATAACACAGTGTGTGTGGGAGAGTTTACCCTGTATATATCACACTGTGTGTGTGTGGGAGAGTTTACCCTGTATATATCACACAGAGTATGTGTGGGAGAGTTTACCCTGTATATGTCACACAGTGTGTGTGTGGGTAAGTTTACCCTGTATATATCACACAGTGTGTGTGGTAGAGTTTACCCTGTATATATCACACAGTGTGTGCGGGAGAGTTTACCATGTATATATCACACAGTGTGTGTGGGAGAGTTTAACCTGTATATATCACACAGTGTGTGTGTGGGAGAGTTTACCCTGTATATATCACACAGTGTGTGTGGGAGAGTTTACCCTGTATATATCACACAGTGTGTGTGGGAGAGTTTACCCTGTATATATCACACAGTGTGCGTGGGAGAGTTTACCCTGTATATATCACACAGTGTGTGTGGGAGAGTATACCCTGTATATATCACACAGTGTGTGTGTGAGAGTTTACCCTGTATATATCACACAGTGTGTGTGGGAGAGTTTAACCTGTGTATATCACACAGTGTGTGTGGGAGAGTTTACCCTGTATATATCACACAGTGTGTGTGTGGGAGAGTTTACCCTGTATATATCACACAGTGTGTGTGGGAGAGTTTACCCTGTATATATCACACAGTGTGTGTGGGAGAGTTTACCCTGTATATATCACACAGTGTGTGTGTGGGAGAGTTTACCCTGTATATATCACACAGTGTGTGTGGGAGAGTTTACCCTGTATATATCACAAAATGTGTGTGGGAGAGTTTACCCTGTATATATCACACAGTGTTTGTGGGAGAGTTTACCCTGTATATATCACACAGTGTGTGTGGGAGTGTTTACCCTGTATATATCACACAGTGTGTGTGGGAGAGTTTACCCTGTATATAACACACAGTGTGTGTGGGCGAGGTTACCCTGTATATATCACACAGTGTGTGTGTGGGAGAGTTTACCCTGTATATATCACACAGTTTGTGTGGGAGTGATTACCCTGTATATATCGCACAGTGTGTGTGTGGGAGAGTTTACCCTGTATATATCACACAGTGTGTGTGGGAGAGTTTACCCTGTATATATCACACAGTGTGTGTGGGAGAGTTTACCCTGTATATATCACACAGTGTGTTTGTGGGAGACTTTACCCTGTATATATCACATAGTGTGTGTGGGAGAGATTACCCTGTATATATCACACAGTGTGTGTGGGAGAGTTTACCCTGTATATATCACACAGTGTGTGTGGGAGAGTTTAATCTGTATATATCACACAGTATGTGTGGGAGAGTTTACCCTGTATATGTCACACAGTGTGTGTGGGTAAGTTTACCTTTATATATCACACAGTGTGTGTGGTAGAGTTTACCTTGTATATATCACACAGTGTGTGCGGGAGAGTTTACCATGTATATATCACACAGTGTGTGTGGGAGAGTTTAACCTGTATATATCACACAGTGTGTGTGTGGGAGAGTTTACCCTGTATATATCACACAGTGTGTGTGGGAGAGTTTACCCTGTATATATCACACAGTGTGTGTGGGAGAGTTTACATTATATATATCACACAGTATGTGTGGAAGAGTTTACCCTGTATATATCACACAGTGTGTGTGGGAGAGTTTACCCTGTATATATCACACAGTGTGTGTGGGAGAGTTTACCCTGTATATATCACACAGTGTGTGTGGGAGAGTATACCCTGTATATATCACACAGTGTGTGTGTGAGAGTTTACCCTGTATATATCACACAGTGTGTGTGGGAGAGTTTAACCTGTATATATCACACAGTGTGTGTGGGAGAGTTTACCCTGTATATATCACACAGTGTGTGTGTGGGAGAGTTTACCCTGTATATATCACACAGTGTGTGTGGGAGAGTTTACCCTGTATATATCACACAGTGTGTGTGGGAGATTTTAACCTGTATATATCACACAGTATGTGTGGGAGAGTTTACCCTGTATATGTCACACAGTGTGTGTGTGGGTAAGTTTACCCTGTATATATCACACAGTATGTGTGGTAGAGTTTACCCTGTATATATCACACAGTGTGTGCGGGAGAGTTTACCATGTATATATCACACAGTGTGTGTGGGAGTGTTTACTCTGTATATATCACACAGTGTGTGTGTGGATGAGTTTACACTGCATATATCACACAGTGTGTGTGGGAGAGTTTACCCTGTATGTATCACACAGTGTGTGTGGGAAAGTTTACACTTTATATATGACACAGTGTGTGTGGGAGAGTTTACCCTGTATATATCACACAGTGTGTGTGGGAGAGTTTACCCTGTATATATCACACATTGTTTGTGGGGGAGTTTACCCTGTATATATCACACAGTGTGTGTGGGAGAGTTTACCCTGTATATATCACACAGTGTGTGTGGGAGAGTTTACCCTCTATATATCACACAGTGTGTGTGGCAGAGTTTACCCTGTATATATCACACAGTGTGTGTGGGAGAGTTTACCCTGTATATATCACACAGCGTGTGTGGGAGAGTTTACCCTGTATATATCACACAGTGTGTGTGGGAGAGTTTTCCCTGTATATATCACACAGTGTGTGTGGGAGAGTTTACTCTGTATATATCACACAGTGTGTGTGGGAGAGTTTACCCTCTATATATCACACAGTGTGTGTGGCTGAGTTTACCCTGTATATATCACACATTGTGTGTGGGAGAGTTTACCCTGTATATATCACACAGCGTGTGTGGGAGAGTTTACCCTGTATATATCACACAGTGTGTGTGGGAGAGTTTACCCTGTATATATCACACAGCGTGTGTGGGAGAGTTTACCCTGTATATATCACACAGTGTGTGTGGGAGAGTTTACCCTGTATATATCACACAGTGTGTGTGTGGGAGAGTTTACCCTGTATATATCACACAGTGTGTGTGTGGGAGAGTTTACCCTGTATATATCACACAGTGTGTGTGGGAGAGTTTACCCTGTATATATCACACAGTGTGTGTGGGAGAGTTTACCCTGTATATATCACACAGTGTGTGTTTGGGAGAGTTTACCATGTATATATCACACAGTGTGTGTGGGAGAGTTTAACCTGTATATATCACACAGTGTGTGTGTGGGAGAGTTTACCCTGTATATATCACACAGTGTGTGTGGGAGAGTTTACCCTGTATATATCACACAGTGTGTGTGGGAGAGTTTCCATTATATATATCACACAGTGTGTGTGGAAGAGTTTACCCTGTATATATCACACAGTGTGTGTGGGAGAGTTTACCCTGTATATATCACACAGTGTGTGTGGGAGAGTTTACCCTGTATATATCACACAGTGTGTGTGGGAGAGTATACCCTGTATATATCACACAGTGTGTGTGTGAGAGTTTACCCTGTATATATCACACAGTGTGTGTGGGAGAGTTTAACCTGTATATATCACACAGTGTGTGTGGGAGAGTTTCCCCTGTATATATCACACAGTGTGTGTGTGGGAGAGTTTACCCTGTATATATCACACAGTGTGTGTGGGAGAGTTTACCCTGTATATATCACACAGTGTGTGTGGGAGAGTTTAACCTGTATATATCACACAGTATGTGTGGGAGAGTTTACCCTGTATATGTCACACAGTGTGTGTGTGGGTAAGTTTACCCTGTATATATCACACAGTGTGTGTGGTAGAGTTTACCCTGTATATATCACACAGTGTGTGCGGGAGAGTTTACCATGTATATATCACACAGTGTGTGTGGGAGAGTTTACTCTGGGGATATCACACAGTGTGTGTGTGGATGAGTTTACCCTGCATATATCACACAGTGTGTGTGGGAAAGTTTACCCTTTATATATCACACAGTGTGTGTGGGAGAGTTTACCCTGTATATATCACACAGTGTGTGTGGGAGAGTTTACCCTGTATATATCACACATTGTTTGTGGGGGAGTTTACCCTGTATATATCACACAGTGTGTGTGGGAGAGTTTGCCCTGTATATATCACACAGTGTGTGTGGGAGAGTTTACCCTCTATATATCACACAGTGTGTGTGGCAGAGTTTACCCTGTATATATCACACAGTGTGTGTGGGAGAGTTTACCCTGTATATATCACACAGCGTGTGTGGGAGAGTTTACCCTGTATATATCACACAGTGTGTGTGGGAGAGTTTACCCTGTATATATCACACAGTGTGTGTGGGAGAGTTTACTCTGTATATATCACACAGTGTGTGTGTGGATGAGTTTACCCTGCATATATCACACAATGTGTGTGGGAGAGTTTACCCTGTATGTATCACACAGTGTGTGTGGGAAAGTTTACCCTTTATATATCACACAGTGTGTGTGGGAGAGTTTACCCTGTATATATCACACAGTGTGTGTGGGAGAGTTTACCCTGTATATATCACACATTGTTTGTGGGAGAGTTTACCCTGTATATATCACACAGTGTGTGTGGGAGAGTTTACCCTGTATATATCACACAGTGTGTGTGGGAGAGTTTACCCTGTACATATCACACAGTGTGTGTGGGAGAGTTTACCCTGTATATATCACACAGTGTGTGAGGGAGAGTTTACCCTGTATATATGACACAGTGTGTGTGTGGGAGAGTTTACCCTGTATATATCACACAGTGTGTGTGGGAGAGTTTAATCTGTATATATCACACAGTGTGTGTGTGGGAGAGTTTACCCTGTATATATCACACAGTGTGTGTGGGAGAGTTTACCCTGTATATATCACATAGTGTGTGTGTGGGAGAGTTTACCCTGTATATATCACACAGTGTGTGTGGGAGAATTTACCCTGTATATATCACACAGTGTGTGTGGGAGAGTTTACCCTGTATATATCACACAGTGTGTGTGGGAGAGTTTACCCTGTATAAATCACACAGTGTGTGTGTGGGAGAGTTTACCCTGTATATATCACACAGCGTGTGTGGGAGAGTTTACCCTGTATATTTCACACAGTGTGTGTGGGAGAGTTTACCCTGTATATATCACACAGTGTGTGTGTGGATGAGATTACCCGGTATATATCACACAGTGTGTGTGGTAGAGTTTACCCTGTATACATCACACAATGTGTGTGGGGCTGATTTTACCCTGTATATATCACACAGTGTGTGTGGGAGAGTTTACCCTGTATATATCACACAGTGTATGTGGGAGAGTTTACCCTGTATATATCACACAGTGCGTGTGGGAGAGTTTACCCTGTATATATCACACAGTGTATGTGGGAGAGTTTACCCTGTATTTTTCACACAGTGTGTGTGGGAGAGTTTACCCTGTATATAACACACAGTGTGTGTGGGCGAGTTTACCCTGTATATATCACACAGTGTGTGTGTGGGAGAGTTTACCCTGTATATATCACACAGTTTGTGTGGGAGTGTTTACCCTGTATATATCGCACAGTGTGTGTGTGGGAGAGTTTACCCTGTATATATCACACAGTGTGTGTGGGAGTGTTTACCCTGTATATATCACACAGTGTGTGTGGGAGAGTTTACCCTGTATATATCACACAGTGTGTGTGTGGGAGAGTTTACCCTGTATATATCACACAGTGTGTGTGGGAGAGTTTACCCTGTATATATCACACAGTGTGTGTGGGAGAGTTTACCCTGTATATATCACACAGTGTGTGTGTGGGAGAGTTTACCCTGTATATATCACACAGTGTGTGTGGGAGAGTTTACCCTCTATATATCACACAGTGTGTGTGGCAGAGTTTACCCTGTATATATCACACAGTGTGTGTGGGCGAGTTTACCCTGTATATATCACACAGCGTGTGTGGGAGAGTTTACCCTGTATATATCACACAGTGTGTGTGGGAGAGTTTACCCTGTATATATCACACAGTGTGTGTGGGAGAGTTTACCCTGTATATATCACACAGTGTGTGTGGGAGAGTTTAACCTGTATATATCACACAGTATGTGTGGGAGAGTTTACCCTGTATATGTCACACAGTGTGTGTGTGGGTAAGTTAACCCTGTATATATCACACAGTGTGTGTGGTAGAGTTTACCCTGTATATATCACACAGTGTGTGCGGGAGAGTTTACCATGTATATATCACACAGTGTGTGTGGGAGAGTTTAACCTGTATATATCACACAGTGTGTGTGTGGGAGAGTTTACCCTGTATATATCACACAGTGTGTGTGGGAGAGTTTACCCTGTATATATCACACAGTGTGTGTGGGAGAGTTTACATTATATATATCACACAGTGTGTGTGTAAGAGTTTACCCTGTATCTATCACACAGTGTGTGTGGGAGAGTTTACCCTGTGTATATCACACAGTGTGTATGGGAGAGTTTACCCTGTTTATATCACACAGTGTGTGTGTGGGAAGTTTACCCTGTGTATATCACACAGTGTGTGTGTGGGAGAGTTTACCCTGTATATATCACACAGTGTGTGTGGCAGAGTTTACCCTGTATATATCACACAGTGTGTGTGGGAGAGTTTACCCTGTATATATCACACAGTGTGTGTGGGAGAGTTTACCCTGTATATATCACACAGTGTGTGTGGGAGAGTTTACCCTGTTTATATCGCACAGTGTGTGTGGGAGAGTTTACTCTGTATATATCACACAGTGTGTGTGTGGATGAGTATACCCTGCATATATCACACAGTGTGTGGGAGAGTTTACCCTGTATGTATCACACAGTGTGTGTGGGAAAGTTTACCCTTTATATATCACACAGTGTGTGTGGGAGAGTTTACCCTGTATATATCACACAGTGTGTGTGGGAGAGTTTACCCTGTATATATCACACATTGTTTGTGGGAGAGTTTACCCTGTATATATCACACAGTGTGTGTGGGAGAGTTTACCCTGTATATATCACACAGTGTGTGTGGGAGAGTTTACCCTGTATATATCACACAGTGTGTGTGGGAGAGTTTACTCTGTATATATCACACAATGTGTGTGTGGATGAGTTTACCCTGTATATATCACACAGTGTGTGTGGGAGATTTTACCCTGTATATGTCACACAGTGTGTGTGGGAGAGTTTACCCTGTATATATCACACAGTGTGTGTGGGAGAGTTTACCCTGTATATATCACACAGTGTGTGTGGGAGGGTTTACCCTGTGTATATCACACAGTGTGTTTGTGGGAGAGTTTACCCTGTATATATCACACAGTGTGTGTGGGAGAGTTTACCCTGTATATATCACAAAGTGTGTGTGGGAGAGTTTACCCTGTATATATCACACAGTGTGTGTGGGAGAGTTTACCCTGTACATATCACACAGTGTGTGTGGGAGAGTTTACCCTGTATATATCACACAGTGTGTGTGGGAGAGTTTACCCTGTATATATCACACAGTGTGTGTGTGGGAGAGTTTACCCTGTATATATCACACAGTGTGTGTCGGAGAGTTTACCCTGTATATAGCACACAGTGTGTGTGGGAGAGTATACCCTGTATATAACAAACAGTGTGTGTGGGAGAGTTTACCCTGTATATATCACACAGTGTGTGTGGGAGAGTTTACCCTGTATATATCACACAGTGTGTGTGGGAGAGTTTACCCTGTATATATCACACAGTGTGTGTGGGAGAGTTTACCCTGTATATATCACACAGTTTGTGTGTGGGAGAGTTTACCCTGTATATATCACACAGTGTGTGTGGGAGAGTTTACCCTGTATATATCACACAGTGTGTGAGGGAGAGTTTACCCTGCATATATGACACAGTGTGTGTGTGGGAGAGTTTACCCTGTATATATCACACAGTGTGTGTGGGAGAGTTTAATCTGTATATATCACACAGTGTGTGTGTGGGAGAGTTTACCCTGTATATATCACACAGTGTGTGTGGGAGAGTTTACCCTGTATATATCACATAGTGTGTGTGGGAGAGTTTACCCTGTATATATCACACAGTGTGTGTGGGAGAGTTTACCCTGTTTATATCACACAGTGTGTGTGTGGGGAGTTTACCCTGTATATATCACAAAGTGTGTGTGTGGGAGAGTTTACCCTGTATATATCACACAGTGTGTGTGGGAGAGTTTACCCTGTATATATCACACAGTGTGTGTGGGAGAGATTACCCTGCAAATATCACACAGTGTGTGTGGGAGAGTTTACCCTGTATAAATCACACAGTGTGTGTGTGGGAGAGTTTTCCCTGTATATATCACACAGTGTGTGTGGGAGAATTTACCCTGTATATATCACACAGTGTGTGTGTGGGAGAGTTTACCCTGTATATATCACACAGTGTGTGTGGGAGAGTTTACCCTGTATATATCACACAGTGTGTGTGTGAGAGTTTACCCTGTATATATCACACAGTGTGTGTGGGAGAGTTTACCCTGTATATATCACACAGTGTGTGTGGGAGAGTTTACCCTGTATGTATCACACAGTGTGTGTGGGAGAGTTTACACTTTATATATCACACAGTGTGTGTGGGAGAGTTTAACCTGTACATATCACACAGTTTGTTTGGGAGAGTTTACCCTCTATATATCACACATTGTTTGTGGGAGAGTTTACCCTGTATATATCACACAGTGTGTGTGGGAGAGTTTACCCTGTATATATCACACCGTGTGTTTGGGAGAGTTTACCCTGTATATATCACACAGTGTGTGTGGGAGAGTTTACTCTGTATATATCACACAGTGTGTGTGTGGATGAGATTACCCTGCATATATCACACAGTGTGTGTGGGAGAGTTTACCCTGTATGTATCACACAGTGTGTGTGGGAAAGTTTACCCTTTATATATCACACAGTGTGTGTGGGAGAGTTTACCCTGTATATATCACACAGTGTGTGTGGGAGAGTTTTCCCTGTATATATCACACATTGTTTGTGGGAGAGTTTACCCTGCATATATCACACAGTGTGTGTGGGAGAGTTTACCCTGTATATATCACACAGTGTGTGTGGGAGAGTTTACCCTGTATATATCACACAGTGTGTGTGGGAGAGTTTACTCTGTATATATCACACAGTGTGTGAGTGGATGAGTTTACCCTGTATATATCACATCGTGTGTGTGGGAGAGTTTACCCTGTATATATCACACAGTGTGTGTGGGAGAGTTTACACTGTATATATCACACAGTGTGTGTGGGAGAGTTTACCCTGTTTATATCACACAGTGTGTGTGGGAGAGTTTTCTCTGTATATATCACACAGTGTGTGTGTGGATGAGTATACCCTGCATATATCACACAGTGTGTGGGAGAGTTTACCCTGTATGTATCACACAGTGTGTGTGGGAAAGTTTACCCTTTATATATCACACAGTGTGTGTGGGAGAGTTTACCCTGTATATATCACACAGTGTGTGTGGGAGAGTTTACCCTGTATATATCACACATTGTTTGTGGGAGAGTTTACCCTGTATATATCACACAGTGTGTGTGGGAGAGTTTACCCTGTATATATCACACAGTGTGTGTGGGAGAGTTTACCCTGTATATATCACACAGTGTGTGTGGGAGAGTTTACTCTGTATATATCACACAATGTGTGTGTGGATGAGTTTACCCTGTATATATCACATAGTGTGTGTGGGAGAGTTTACCCTGTATATATCACACAGTGTGTGTGGGGGAGAGTTTACCCTGTATATATCACACAGTGTGTGTGGGAGAGTTTACCCTGTATATATCACACAGTGTGTGTGGGAGAGCTTACCCTGTATATATCACACAGTGTGTGTGGGAGAGTTTACCCTGTATATATCACACAGTGTGTTTGGGAGAATTTAACCTGTATATATCACACAGTGTGTGTGGGAGAGTTTACCCTGTATATATCACACAGTGTGTGTGGGAGATTTTACCCTGTATATATCACACAGTGTGTGTGGGAGAGTTTACCCTGTATATATCACACAGTGTGTGTGGGAGAGTTTACCCTGTATATATCACACAGTGTGTGTGGGAGAGTTTAATCTGTATATATCACACAGTGTGTGTGTGGGAGAGTTTACCCTGTATATATCACACAGTGTGTGTGGGAGAGTTTACCCTGTATATATCACATAGTGTGTGTGGGAGAGTTTACCCTGTATAAATCACACAGTGTGTGTGTGGGAGAGTTTTCCCTGTATATATCACACAGTGTGTGTGGGAGAATTTACCCTGTATATATCACACAGTGTGTGTGGGAGAGTTTACCCTGTATATATCACACAGTGTGTGTGGGAGAGTTTACCCTGTATATATCACACAGTGTGTGTGTGAGAGTTTACCCTGTATATATCACACAGTGTGTGTGGGAGAGTTTACCCTGTATATATCACACAGTGTGTGTGGGAGAGTTTACCCTGTATGTATCACACAGTGTGTGTGGGAGAGTTTACACTTTATATATCACACAGTGTGTGTGGGAGAGTTTAACCTGTACATATCACACAGTTTGTTTGGGAGAGTTTACCCTCTATATATCACACATTGTTTGTGGGAGAGTTTACCCTGTATATATCACACAGTGTGTGTGGGAGAGTTTACCCTGTATATATCACACCGTGTGTTTGGGAGAGTTTACCCTGTATATATCACACAGTGTGTGTGGGAGAGTTTACTCTGTATATATCACACAGTGTGTGTGTGGATGAGATTACCCTGCATATATCACACAGTGAGTGTGGGAGAGTTTACCCTGTATGTATCACACAGTGTGTGTGGGAAAGTTTACCCTTTATATATCACACAGTGTGTGTGGGAGAGTTTACCCTGTATATATCACACAGTGTGTGTGGGAGAGTTTTCCCTGTATATATCACACATTGTTTGTGGGAGAGTTTACCCTGTATATATCACACAGTGTGTGTGGGAGAGTTTACCCTGTATATATCACACAGTGTGTGTGGGAGAGTTTACTCTGTATATATCACACAGTGTGTGTGGGAGAGTTTACCCTGTATATATCACACAGTGTGTTTGGGAGAATTTAACCTGTATATATCACACAGTGTGTGTGGGAGAGTTTACCCTGTATATATCACACAGTGTGTGTGGGAGATTTTACCCTGTGTATATCACAAAGTGTGTGTGGGAGAGTTTACCCTGTATATATCACACAGTGTGTGTGGGAGAGTTTACCCTGTACATATCACACAATGTGTGTGTGAGAGTTTACCCTGTATATATCACACAGTGTGTGTGGGAGAGTTTACCCTGTACATATCACACAGTGTGTGTGGGAGAGTTTACCCTGTATATATCACACAGTGTGTGAGGGAGAGTTTACCCTGCATATATGACACAGTGTGTGTGTGGGAGAGTTTACCCTGTATATATCACACAGTGTGTGTGGGAGAGTTTAATCTGTATATATCACACAGTGTGTGTGTGGGAGAGTTTACCCTGTATATATCACACAGTGTGTGTGGGAGAGTTTACCCTGTATATCTCACATAGTGTGTGTGGGAGAGTTTACCCTGTATAAATCACACAGTGTGTGTGTGGGAGAGTTTTCCCTGTATATATCACACAGTGTGTGTGGGAGAATTTACCCTGTATATATCACACAGTGTGTGTGGGAGAGTTTACCCTGTATATATCACACAGTGTGTGTGGGAGAGTTTACCCTGTATATATCACACAGTGTGTGTGTGAGAGTTTACCCTGTATATATCACACAGTGTGTGTGGGAGAGTTTACCCTGTATATATCACACAGTGTGTGTGGGAGAGTTTACCCTGTATGTATCACACAGTGTGTGTGGGAGAGTTTACACTTTATATATCACACAGTGTGTGTGGGAGAGTTTAACCTGTACATATCACACAGTTTGTTTGGGAGAGTTTACCCTCTATATATCACACATTGTTTGTGGGAGAGTTTACCCTGTATATATCACACAGTGTGTGTGGGAGAGTTTACTCTGTATATATCACACAGTGTGTGTGTGGATGAGATTACCCTGCATATATCACACAGTGTGTGTGGGAGAGTTTACCCTGTATGTATCACACAGTGTGTGTGGGAAAGTTTACCCTTTATATATCACACAGTGTGTGTGGGAGAGTTTACCCTGTATATATCACACAGTGTGTGTGGGAGAGTTTTCCCTGTATATATCACACATTGTTTGTGGGAGAGTTTACCCTGCATATATCACACAGTGTGTGTGGGAGAGTTTACCCTGTATATATCACACAGTGTGTGTGGGAGAGTTTACCCTGTATATATCACACAGTGTGTGTGGGAGAGTTTACTCTGTATATATCACACAGTGTGTGAGTGGATGAGTTTACCCTGTATATATCACATCGTGTGTGTGGGAGAGTTTACCCTGTATATATCACACAGTGTGTGTGGGAGAGTTTACACTGTATATATCACACAGTGTGTGTGGGAGAGTTTACCCTGTTTATATCACACAGTGTGTGTGGGAGAGTTTTCTCTGTATATATCACACAGTGTGTGTGTGGATGAGTATACCCTGCATATATCACACAGTGTGTGGGAGAGTTTACCCTGTATGTATCACACAGTGTGTGTGGGAAAGTTTACCCTTTATATATCACACAGTGTGTGTGGGAGAGTTTACCCTGTATATATCACACAGTGTGTGTGGGAGAGTTTACCCTGTATATATCACACATTGTTTGTGGGAGAGTTTACCCTGTATATATCACACAGTGTGTGTGGGAGAGTTTACCCTGTATATATCACACAGTGTGTGTGGGAGAGTTTACTCTGTATATATCACACAATGTGTGTGTGGATGAGTTTACCCTGTATATATCACATAGTGTGTGTGGGAGAGTTTACCCTGTATATATCACACAGTGTGTGTGGGGGAGAGTTTACCCTGTATATATCACACAGTGTGTGTGGGAGAGTTTACCCTGTATATATCACACAGTGTGTGTGGGAGAGCTTACCCTGTATATATCACACAGTGTGTGTGGGAGAGTTTACCCTGTATATATCACACAGTGTGTTTGGGAGAATTTAACCTGTATATATCACACAGTGTGTGTGGGAGAGTTTACCCTGTATATATCACACAGTGTGTGTGGGAGATTTTACCCTGTATATATCACACAGTGTGTGTGGGAGAGTTTACCCTGTATATATCACACAGTGTGTGTGGGAGAGTTTACCCTGTATATATCACACAGTGTGTGTGGGAGGGTTTACCCTGTGTATATCACACAGTGTGTGTGTGGGAGAGTTTACCCTGTATATATCACACAGTGTGTGTGGGAGAGTTTACCCTGTATATATCACAAAGTGTGTGTGGGAGAGTTTACCCTGTATATATCACACAGTGTGTGTGGGAGAGTTTACCCTGTACATATCACACAATGTGTGTGTGAGAGTTTACCCTGTATATATCACACAGTGTGTGTGGGAGAATTTACCCTGTACATATCACACAGTGTGTGTGGGAGAGTTTAACCTGTATATATCACACAGTGTGTGAGGGAGAGTTTACCCTGCATATATGACACAGTGTGTGTGTGGGAGAGTTTACCCTGTATATATCACACAGTGTGTGTGGGAGAGTTTAATCTGTATATATCACACAGTGTGTGTGTGGGAGAGTTTACCCTGTATATATCACACAGTGTGTGTGGGAGAGTTTACCCTGTATATCTCACATAGTGTGTGTGGGAGAGTTTACCCTGTATAAATCACACAGTGTGTGTGTGGGAGAGTTTTCCCTGTATATATCACACAGTGTGTGTGGGAGAATTTACCCTGTATATATCACACAGTGTGTGTGGGAGAGTTTACCCTGTATATATCACACAGTGTGTGTGGGAGAGTTTACCCTGTATATATCACACAGTGTGTGTGTGAGAGTTTACCCTGTATATATCACACAGTGTGTGTGGGAGAGTTTACCCTGTATGTATCACACAGTGTGTGTGGGAGAGTTTACACTTTATATATCACACAGTGTGTGTGGGAGAGTTTAACCTGTACATATCACACAGTTTGTTTGGGAGAGTTTACCCTCTATATATCACACATTGTTTGTGGGAGAGTTTACCCTGTATATATCACACAGTGTGTGTGGGAGAGTTTACCCTGTATATATCACACCGTGTGTTTGGGAGAGTTTACCCTGTATATATCACACAGTGTGTGTGGGAAAGTTTACCCTTTATATATCACACAGTGTGTGTGGGAGAGTTTACCCTGTATATATCACACAGTGTGTGTGGGAGAGTTTTCCCTGTATATATCACACATTGTTTGTGGGAGAGTTTACCCTGCATATATCACACAGTGTGTGTGGGAGAGTTTACCCTGTATATATCACACAGTGTGTGTGGGAGAGTTTACCCTGTATATATCACACAGTGTGTGTGGGAGAGTTTACTCTGTATATATCACACAGTGTGTGAGTGGATGAGTTTACCCTGTATATATCACATCGTGTGTGTGGGAGAGTTTACCCTGTATATATCACACAGTGTGTGTGGGAGAGTTTACACTGTATATATCACACAGTGTGTGTGGGAGAGTTTACCCTGTTTATATCACACAGTGTGTGTGGGAGAGTTTTCTCTGTATATATCACACAGTGTGTGTGTGGATGAGTATACCCTGCATATATCACACAGTGTGTGGGAGAGTTTACCCTGTATGTATCACACAGTGTGTGTGGGAAAGTTTACCCTTTATATATCACACAGTGTGTGTGGGAGAGTTTACCCTGTATATATCACACAGTGTGTGTGGGAGAGTTTACCCTGTATATATCACACATTGTTTGTGGGAGAGTTTACCCTGTATATATCACACAGTGTGTGTGGGAGAGTTTACCCTGTATATATCACACAGTGTGTGTGGGAGAGTTTACCCTGTATATATCACACAGTGTGTGTGGGAGAGTTTACTCTGTATATATCATACAATGTGTGTGTGGATGAGTTTACCCTGTATATATCACATAGTGTGTGTGGGAGAGTTTACCCTGTATATATCACACAGTGTGTGTGGGGGAGAGTTTACCCTGTATATATCACACAGTGTGTGTGGGAGAGTTTACCCTGTATATATCACACAGTGTGTGTGGGAGAGCTTACCCTGTATATATCACACAGTGTGTGTGGGAGAGTTTACCCTGTATATATCACACAGTGTGTTTGGGAGAATTTAACCTGTATATATCACACAGTGTGTGTGGGAGAGTTTACCCTGTATATATCACACAGTGTGTGTGGGAGATTTTACCCTGTATATATCACACAGTGTGTGTGGGAGAGTTTACCCTGTATATATCACACAGTGTGTGTGGGAGAGTTTACCCTGTATATATCACACAGTGTGTGTGGGAGGGTTTACCCTGTGTATATCACACAATGTGTGTGTGGGAGAGTTTACCCTGTATATATCACACAGTGTGTGTGGGAGAGTTTACCCTGTATATATCACAAAGTGTGTGTGGGAGAGTTTACCCTGTATATATCACACAGTGTGTGTGGGAGAGTTTACCCTGTACATATCACACAGTGTGTGTGGGAGAGTTTACCCTGTATATATCACACAGTGTGTGTGGGAGAGTTTACCCTGTATATATCACACAGTGTGTGCGGGAGAGTTTACCATGTATATATCACACAGTGTGTGTGGGAGAGTTTAACCTGTATATATCACACAGTGTGTGTGTGGGAGAGTTTACCCTGTATATATCACACAGTGTGTGTGGGAGTGTTTACCCTGTATATATCACACAGTGTGTGTGGGAGAGTTTACATTATATATATCACACAGTGTGTGTGGAAGAGTTTACCCTGTATCTATCACACAGTGTGTGTGGGAGAGTTTACCCTGTATATATCACACAGTGTGTTTGGGAGAGTTTACCCTGTATATATCACACAGTGTGTGTGGGAGAGTATACCCTGTATATATCACACAGTGTGTGTGTGAGAGTTTACCCTGTATATATCACACAGAGTGTGTGGGAGAGTTTAACCTGTATATATCACACAGTGTGTGTGGGAGAGTTTACCCTGTATATATCACTCAGTGTGTGTGGGAGAGTTTACCCTGTATATATCACACAGTGTGTGTGGGGGAGTTTACCCTGTATATATCACACAGTGTGTATGGGAGAGTTTACCCTGTTTATATCACACAGTGTGTGTGTGGGAAGTTTACCCTGTGTATATCACACAGTGTGTGTGTGGGAGAGTTTACCCTGTATATATCACACAGTGTGTGTGGCAGAGTTTACCCTGTATATATCACACAGTGTGTGTGGGAGAGTTTACCCTGTATATATCACACAGTGTGTGTGGGAGAGTTTACCCTGTATATATCACACATTGTTTGTGGGAGAGTTTACCCTGTATATATCACACAGTGTGTGTGGGAGAGTTTACCCTGTATATATCACACAGTGTGTGTGGGAGAGTTTACCCTGTATATATCACACAGTGTGTGTGGGAGAGTTTACTCTGTATATATCACACAGTGTGTGCGGGAGAGTTTACCATGTATATATCACACAGTGTGTGTGGGAGAGTTTAACCTGTATATATCACACAGTGTGTGTGTGGGAGAGTTTACCCTGTATATATCACACAGTGTGTGTGGGAGAGTTTACCCTGTATATATCACACAGTGTGTGTGGGAGAGTTTACCCTGTATGTATCACACAGTGTGTGTGGGAGAGTTTACACTTTATATATCACACAGTGTGTGTGGGAGAGTTTAACCTGTACATATCACACAGTTTGTTTGGGAGAGTTTACCCTCTATATATCACACATTGTTTGTGGGAGAGTTTACCCTGTATATATCACACAGTGTGTGTGGGAGAGTTTACCCTGTATATATCACACCGTGTGTGTGGGAGAGTTTACCCTGTATATATCACACAGTGTGTGTGGGAGAGTTTACTCTGTATATATCACACAGTGTGTGTGTGGATGAGATTACCCTGCATATATCACACAGTGTGTGTGGGAGAGTTTACCCTGTATGTATCACACAGTGTGTGTGGGAAAGTTTACCCTTTATATATCACACAGTGTGTGTGGGAGAGTTTACCCTGTATATATCACACAGTGTGTGTGGGAGAGTTTTCCCTGTATATATCACACATTGTTTGTGGGAGAGTTTACCCTGCATATATCACACAGTGTGTGTGGGAGAGTTTACCCTGTATATATCACACAGTGTGTGTGGGAGAGTTTACCCTGTATATATCACACAGTGTGTGTGGGAGAGTTTACTCTGTATATATCACACAGTGTGTGAGTGGATGAGTTTACCCTGTATATATCACATCGTGTGTGTGGGAGAGTTTACCCTGTATATATCACACAGTGTGTGTGGGAGAGTTTACACTGTATATATCACACAGTGTGTGTGGGAGAGTTTACCCTGTTTATATCACACAGTGTGTGTGGGAGAGTTTTCTCTGTATATATCACACAGTGTGTGTGTGGATGAGTATACCCTGCATATATCACACAGTGTGTGGGAGAGTTTACCCTGTATGTATCACACAGTGTGTGTGGGAAAGTTTTCCCTTTATATATCACACAGTGTGTGTGGGAGAGTTTACCCTGTATATATCACATAGTGTGTGTGGGAGAGTTTACCCTGTATATATCACACAGTGTGTGTGGGGGAGAGTTTACCCTGTATATATCACACAGTGTGTGTGGGAGAGTTTACCCTGTATATATCACACAGTGTGTGTGGGAGAGCTTACCCTGTATATATCACACAGTGTGTGTGGGAGAGTTCACCCTGTATATATCACACAGTGTGTTTGGGAGAATTTAACCTGTATATATCACACAGTGTGTGTGGGAGAGTTTACCCTGTATATATCACACAGTGTGTGTGGGAGATTTTACCCTGTATATATCACACAGTGTGTGTGGGAGAGTTTACCCTGTATATATCACACAGTGTGTGTGGGAGAGTTTACCCTGTATATATCACACAGTGTGTGTGGGAGGGTTTACCCTGTGTATATCACACAGTGTGTGTGTGGGAGAGTTTACACTGTATATATCACACAGTGTGTGTGGGAGAGTTTACCCTGTATATATCACAAAGTGTGTGTGGGAGAGTTTACCCTGTATATATCACACAGTGTGTGTGGGAGAGTTTACCCTGTACATATCACACAGTGTGTGTGGGAGAGTTTACCCTGTATATATCACACAGTGTGTGTGGGAGAGTTTACCCTGTATATATCACACAGTGTGTGTGTGGGAGAGTTTACCCTGTATATATCACAAAGTGTGTGTGGGAGAGTTTACCCTGTATATATCACACAGTGTGTGTGGGGGAGTATACCCTGTATATATCAAACAGTGTGTGTGGGAGAGTTTACCCTGCATATATCACACAGTGTGTGTGGGAGTGTTTACCCTGTATATATCACACAGTGTGTGTGGGAGAGCTTATCCTGTATATATCACACAGTGTGTGTGGGAGAGCTAACCCTGTATAAATCACACAGTGTGTGTGTGGGAGAGTTTACCCTGTATATATCACAGAGTGTGTGTGGGAGAGTTTACCCTGTATATATCACACAGTGTGTGTGTGGGCGAGTTTACCCTGCAGATATCACACAGTGTGTGTGGGAGAGTTTACCCTGTATATATCACACAGTGTGTGTGTGTGAGATTTTACACTGTATATATCACACAGTGTGTGTGGGAGAGTTTACCCTGTATATATCACACAGTGTTTGTGGGAGAGTTTACCCTGTATGTATCACACAGTGTGTGTGGGAAAGTTTACCCTTTATATATCACACAGTGTGTGTGGGAGAGTTTACCCTGTATATATCACACAGTGTGTGTGGGAGAGTTTACCCTGTATATATCACACATTGTTTGTGGGAGTGTTTACCCTGTATATATCACACAGTGTGTGTGGGAGAGTTTACCCTGCATATATCACACAGTGTGTGTGGGAGAGTTTACCCTGTATATATCACACAGTGTGTGTGGGAGAGTTTACTCTGTATATATCACACAGTGTGTGTGTGGATGAGTTTACCCTGTATATATCACACAGTGTGTGTGGGAGAGTTTACCCTGTACATATCACACAGTGAGTGTGGGAGAGTTTACCCTGTATATATCACACAGTGTGTGTGGGAGAGTTTACCCTGTATATATCACACAGTGTGTGTGGGAGAGTTTACCCTGCATATATCACACAGTGTGTGTGGGAGATTTTACCCTGTATATATCACAGAGTGTGTGTGGGAGAGTTTACCCTCTATATATCACACAGTGTGTGTGGGAGAGTTCACCCTGTATATATAACACAGTGTGTGTGTGGGAGAGTTAACCCTGTATATATCACACAGTGTGTGTGGGAGAGTTTACCCTGTATATATCACACAGTGTGTGTGGGAGAGTTTACCCTGTATATATCACACAGTGTGTGTGGGAGAGTTTACCCTGTACAGATCACACAGTGTGTGTGGGAGAGTTTACCCTGTATATATCACACAGTGTGTGTGGGAGAGTTTACCCTCTATATATCACACAGTGTGTGTGTGAGAGAGTTTACCCTGTATACATCACACAGTGTGTGTGGGAGTGTTTGCCCTGTATATATCACACAGTGTGGGTGGGAGAGTTTACCCTGTATATATCACACAGTGTGTGTGGGAGAGGTTACCCTGTATATATCACACAGTGTGTGTGGGAGAGTTTACCCTGTATATATCACACAGTGTGTGTGGGGGAGAGTTTACCCTGTATATATCACACAGTGTGTGTGGGAGAGTTTACCCTGTATATATCACACAGTGTGTGTGGGAGGGTTTACCCTGTATATTGCACACAGTGTGTGTGGGAGAGTTTACCCCGTATATATCACACAGTGTGTGTGGGGGAGAGTTTACTCTGTATATATCACACAGTGTGTGTGGGAGAGTTTACCCTGTATATATCACACAGTGTGTGTGGGAGAGTTTACCCTGTATATATCACACAGTGTGTGTGGGAGGGTTTACCCTGTATATTGCACACAGCGTGTGTGGGAGAGTTTACCCTGTATATATCACACAGTGTGTGGGGGAGAGTTTACCCTGTATATATCACACAGTGTGTGTGTGGGAGAGTTTACCCTGTATATATCACAAAATATGTGTGGGAGTGCTAACCCAGTATATATCGCACAGTGTGTGTGGGAGAGATTACCCTGTATATATCACACAGTGTGTGTGGGAGAGTTTACGCTGTATATATCACACAGTGTGTGTGGGAGAGTTTACCCTGTATATATCACACAGTGTGTGTGTGGGAGAGTTTACCCTGTATATATCACACAGTGTGTGTGGGTGAGTTTACCCTGTATATAACACACAGTGTGTGTGGGAGAGCTTTCCCTGTATATATCACACAGTGTGTGTGGGAGAGTTTACCCTGTATATATCACACAGTGTGTGTGGGAGAGTTTACTCTGTATATATCACACAGTGTGTGGGAGAGTTTTCCCTGTATATATCACACAGTGTGTGTGTGGGAGAGTTTACCCTGTATATATCACACAGTGTGTGTGGGAGAGTTTACCCTGTATATATCACACAGTGTGTGTGTGGGAGAGTTTACCCTGTATATATCACACAGTGTGTGTGGGAGAGTTTACCCTCTATATATCACACAGTGTGTGTGGGAGAGTTTACCCTCTATATATCACACAGTGTGTGTGGGAGAGTTTACCCTGTATATATCACACAGTGTGTGTGGGAGATTTTACCCTGTATGTATCAGACAGTGTGTGTGGGAGAGTTTACCCTGTATATATCACACAGTGTGGGTGGGAGAGTTTACCCTGTATATATCACACGGTGTGTGTGGGAGAGTTTACCCTGTATATATCACACAGTGTGTGTGGGAGAGTTTACCCTGTATATATCGCACAGTGTGTGTGGGAGTGTTTGCCCTGTATATATCATACAGTGTGTGTGGGAGAGTTTACCCTGTATATATCACACAGTGTGTGTGGGAGAGTTTACCCTGTATATATCACACAGTGTGTGTGTGGGAGAGTTTACCCTGTATATATGACACTGTGTGTGTGGGAGATTTTACCCTGTATATATCACACAGTGTGTGTGTGGGAGAGTTTACCCTGTATATATCACACAGTGTGTGTGGGAGTGTTACCCTGTATATATCACACAGTGTGTGTGGGAGAGTGTACCCTGTATATATCACACAGTGTGTGTGGGAGAGTTTACCCTGTATATATCACACAGTGTGTGTGGGAGAGTATACCCTGCATATATCACACAGTGTGTGTGTGGGAGAGTGTACCCTGTATATATCACACAGTGTGTGTGGGAGAGTTTACTCTGTATATATCACACAGTGTGTGTGTGGATGAGATTACCCGGTATATATCACACAGTGTGTGTGGGAGAGTTTACCCTGTACACATCACACAATGTGTGTGGGGGAGATTTTACCCTGTATATATCACACAGTGTGCGTGGGAGAATTTACCCTGTATATATCACACAGTGTGTGTGGGAGAGTTTACCCTGTATATGTCACACAGTGTGTGTGGGAGAGTTTACCCTGTATATATCACGCAGTGTGTGTGGGAGAGTTTACCCTGTATCTATCACACAGTGTGTGTGGGAGAGTTTACCCTGTATATATCACACAGTGTGTGTGGGAGAGTTTACCCTGTATATATCACACAGTGTGTGTGGGAGAGTTTACCCTGTATATATCACACAGTGTGTGTGGGAGAGTTTACCCTGTATATATCACACAGTGTGTGTGTGGGAGAGTTTACCCTGTATATATCACACAGTGTGTGTGGGAGAGTTTACCCTGTATATATCACACAGTGTGTGTGTGAGAGTTTACCCTGTATATATCACACAGTGTGTGTGGGAGAGTTTACCCTGTCCATATCACACAGTGTGTGTGGGAGAGTTTACCCTGTATATATCACACAGTGTGTGAGGGAGAGTTTACCCTGTATATATGACACAGTTTGTGTGTGGGAGAGTTTACCCTGTATATATCACACAGTGTGTGTGGGAGAGTTTAATCTGTATATATCACACAGTGTGTGTGTGGGAGAGTTTACCCTGTATATATCACACAGTGTGTGTGTGAGAGTTTACCCTGTATATATCACATAGTGTATGTGGGAGAGTTTACCCTGTATATGTCACACAGTGTGTTTGGGAGAGTTTACCCTGTTTATATCACACAGTGTGTGTATGGGGAGTTTACCCTGTATATATCACAAAGTGTGTGTGTGTGCGAGAGTTTACCCTGTATATATCACACAGTGTGTGTGGGAGAGTTTACCCTGTATATATCACACAGTGTGTGTGGGAGAGTTTACCTGCATAAATCACACAGTGTGTGTGTGGGAAAGTTTTCCCTTTATATATCACACATTGTTTGTGGGAGAGTTTACCCTATATATATCACACAGTGTGTGGGATAGTTTACCCTGTATATATCACACAGTGTGTGTGGGAGAGTTTACCCTGTAAATATCACACATTGTTTGTGGGAGAGTTTACCCTATATATATCACACAGTGTGTGGGATAGTTTACCCTGTATATATCACACAGTGTGTGTAGGGTAGAGTTTACCCTTTATATATCACACAGTGTGTGTGGGAGAGTTTACCTGTATATATCACACAGTGTGTGTGGGAGAGTTTACCCTGTATATATCACACAGTGTGTGTGGGAGGGTTTACGCTGTATATTGCACACAGTGTGTGTGGGAGAGTTTACCCTGTATATATCACACAGTGTGTGGGGGAGTGTTTACACTGTATATATCACACAGTGTGTGTGGGGGAGAGTTTACCCTGTATATATCACAAAATATGTGTGGGAGTGTTACCCTGTATATATCGCACAGTGTGTGTGGGAGAGATTACCCTGTATATATCACACAGTGTGTGTGGGAGAGTTTACGCTGTATATATCACACAGTGTGTGTGGGAGAGTTTACCCTGTATATATCACACAGTGTGTGTGGGAGAGTTTTCCCTGTATATATCACACAGTGTGTGTGGGAGAGTTTACCCTGTATATATCAGACAGTGTGTGTGGGAGAGTTTACTCTGTATATATCACACAGTGTGTGTGGGAGAGTTTACCCTGTTTATATCACACAGTGTGTGTGTGGGAGAGTTTACCCTGTATATATCACACAGTGTGTGTGGGAGAGTTTACCCTCTATATATCACACAGTGTGTGTGGGAGAGTTTATCCTCTATATATCACACAGTGTGTGTGGGAGAGTTTACCCTCTATATATCACACAGTGTGTGTGGGAGAGTTTACCCTGTATATATCACACAGTGTGTGTGGGAGAGTTTACCCTGTTTATATCACACAGTGTGTGTGTGGGAGAGTTTACCCTGTATATATCACACAGTGTGTGTGGGAGAGTTTACCCTCTATATATCACACAGTGTGTGTGGGAGAGTTTATCCTCTATATATCACACAGTGTGTGTGGGAGAGTTTACCCTGTATATATCACACAGTGTGTGTGGGAGATTTTACCCTGTATATATCAGACAGTGTGTGTGGGAGAGTTTTCCCTGTATATATCACACAGTGTGGGTATGAGAGTTTACCCTGTATATATCACACAGTGTGTGTGGGAGAGATTACCCTGTATATATCACACAGTGTGTGTGGGAGAGTTTACCCTGTATATATCACACAGTGTGTGTGGGAGAGTTTACCCTGTATATATCGCACAGTGTGTGTGGGAGTGTTTACCCTGTATATATCATACAGTGTGTGTGGGAGAGTTTACCCTGTATATATCACACAGTGTGTGTGGGAGAGTTTACCCTGTATATATCACACAGTGTGTGTGTGGGAGAGATTACCCTGTATATATGACACAGTGTGTGTGGGAGATTTTACCCTGTATATATCACACAGTGTGTGTGTGGGAGTGTTTACCCTGTATATATCACACAGTGTGTGTGGGAGTGTTACCCTGTATATATCACACAGTGTGTGTGGGAGAGTGTACCCTGTATATATCACACAGTGTGTGTGGGAGAGTTTACCCTGTATTTATCACACAGTGTGTGTCGGAGAGTTTACCCTGCATATATCACACAGTGTGTGTGTGGGAGAGTGTACGCTGTATTTATCACACAGTGTGTGTGGGAGAGTTTACTCTGTATATATCACACAGTGTGTGTGTGGATGAGATTACCCGTTATATATCACACAGTGTGTGTGGGAGAGTTTACCCTGTATACATCACACAATGTGTATGGGGGAGATTTTAACCTGTATATATCACACAGTGTGTGTGGGAGAGTTTACCCTGTATATATCACAAAGTGTGTGTGGGAGAGTTTACCCTGTATATATCACACAGTGTGTGTGGGAGACTTTACCCTGTATATGTCACACAGTGTGTGTGGGAGAGTTTACCCTGTATATATCACACTGTGTGTGTGGGAGAGTTTACCCTGTATATATCACACAGTGTGTGTGGGAGACTTTACCCTGTATATGTCACACAGTGTGTGTGGGAGAGTTTACCCTGTATATATCACACAGTGTGTGTGGGAGAGTTTACCCTGTATCTATCACACAGTGTGTGTGGGAGAGTTTACCCTGTATGTATCACACAGTGTGTGTGGGAGAGTTTACCCTGTATATATCACACAGTGTGTGTGGGAGAGTTTTCCCTGTATATATCACACAGTGTGTGTGGGAGAGTTTACCCTGTATATATCACACAGTGTGTGTGGGAGAGTTTACTCTGTATATATCACACAGTGTGTGGGAGAGTTTACCCTGTATATATCACACAGTGTGTGTGGGAGAGTTTACCCTGTATATATCACACAGTGTGTGTGGGAGAGTTTACCCTGTATATATCACATAGTGTGTGTGTGGGAGAGTTTACCCTGTATATATCACACAGTGTGTGTGGGAGAGTTTACCCTGTTTATATCACACAGTGTGTGTGTGGGAGAGTTTACCCTGTATATATCACACAGTGTGTGTGGGAGAGTTTACCCTGTTTATATCACACAGTGTGTGTGTGGGAGAGTTTACCCTGTATATATCACACAGTGTGTGTGGGAGAGATTACCCTGTATATATCACACAGTGTGTGTGGGAGAGTTTACCCTGTATATATCACACAGTGTGTGTGGGAGAGTTTACCCTGTATATATCGCACAGTGTGTGTGGGAGTGTTTACCCTGTATATATCATACAGTGTGTGTGGGAGAGTTTACCCTGTATATATCACACAGTGTGTGTGGGAGTGTTACCCTGTATATATCACACAGTGTGTGTGGGAGAGTGTACCCTGTATATATCACACAGTGTGTGTGGGAGAGTTTACCCTGTATATATCACACAGTGTGTGTGGGAGAGTTTACCCTGCATATATCACACAGTGTGTGTGTGGGAGAGTGTACCCTGTATTTATCACACAGTGTGTGTGGGAGAGTTTACTCTGTATATATCACACAGTGTGTGTGTGGATGAGATTACCCGGTATATATCACACAGTGTGTGTGGGAGAGTTTACCCTGTATACATCACACAATGTGTATGGGGGAGATTTTAACCTGTATATATCACACAGTGTGTGTGGGAGAGTTTACCCTGCATATATCACAAAGTGTGTGTGGGAGAGTTTACCCTGTATATATCACACAGTGTGTGTGGTAGACTTTACCCTGTATATGTCACACAGTGTGTGTGGGAGAGTTTACCCTGTATATATCACACAGTGTGTGTGGGAGAGTTTACCCTGTATCTATCACACAGTGTGTGTGGGAGAGTTTACGCTGTATATATCACACAGTGTGTGTGGGAGAGTTTACCCTGTATATATCACACAGTGTGTGTGGGAGAGTTTACCCTGTATATATCACACAGTGTGTGTGGGAGAGTTTACCCTGTATATATCACACAGTGTGTGTGTGGGAGAGTTTACCCTGTATATATCACACAGTGTGTGTGGGAGAGTTTACCCTGTATATATCACACAGTGTGTGTGTGAGAGTTTACCCTGTATATATCACACAGTGTGTGTGGGAGAGTTTACCCTGTATATATCACACAGTGTGTGTGGGAGAGTTTACCCTGTATATATCACACAGTGTGTGAGGGAGAGTTTACCCTGTATATATGACACAGTTTGTGTGTGGGAGAGTTTACCCTGTATATATCACACAGTGTGTGTGGGAGAGTTTAATCTGTATATATCACACAGTGTGTGTGTGGGAGAGTTTACCCTGTATATATCACACAGTGTGTGTGGGAGAGTTTACCCTGTATATATCACATAGCGTATGTCGGACAGTTTACCCTGTATATATCACACAGTGTGTGTGGGAGAGTTTACCCTGTTTATATCACACAGTGTGTGTGTGGGGAGTTTACCCTGTATATATCACAAAGTATGTGTGTGGGAGAGTTTACCCTGTATATATCACACAGTGTGTGTGGGAGAGTTTACCCTGTATACATCACACAATGTGTATGGGGGAGATTTTAACCTGTATATATCACACAGTGTGTGTGGGAGAGTTTACCATGTATATATCACAAAGTGTGTGTGGGAGAGTTTACCTGTATATATCACACAGTGTGTGTGGGAGACTTTACCCTGTATATGTCACACAGTGTGTGTGGGAGAGTTTACCCTGTATATATCACATAGTGTGTGTGGGAGAGTTTACCCTGTATCTATCACACAGTGTGTGTGGGAGAGTTTACCCTGTATATATCACACAGTGTGTGTGGGAGAGTTTACCCTGTATATATCACACAGTGTGTGTGGGAGAGTTTACCCTGTATATATCACACAGTGTGTGTGGGAGAGTTTACCCTGTATATATCACACAGTGTGTGTGTGGGAGAGTTTACCCTGTATATATCACACAGTGTGTGTGGGAGAGTTTACCCTGTATATATCACACAGTGTGTGTGTGAGAGTTTACCCTGTATATATCACACAGTGTGTGTGGGAGAGTTTACCCTGTATATATCACACAGTGTGTGTGGGAGAGTTTACCCTGTATATATCACACAGTGTGTGAGGGAGAGTTTACCCTGTATATATGACACAGTTTGTGTGTGGGAGAGTTTACCCTGTATATATCACACAGTGTGTGTGGGAGAGTTTAATCTGTATATATCACACAGTGTGTGTGTGGGAGAGTTTACCCTGTATATATTACACACTGTGTGTGGGAGAGTTTACCCTGTATATATCACATAGCGTATGTCGGACAGTTTACCCTGTATATATCACACAGTGTGTGTGTGAGAGTTTACCCTGTATATATCACACAGTGTGTGTGGGAGAGTTTACCCTGTATATATCACACAGTGTGTGTGGGAGAGTTTACCCTGTATATATCACACAGTGTGTGAGGGAGAGTTTACCCTGTATATATGACACAGTTTGTGTGTGGGAGAGTTTACCCTGTATATATCACACAGTGTGTGTGGGAGAGTTTAATCTGTATATATCACACAGTGTGTGTGTGGGAGAGTTTACCCTGTATATATTACACACTGTGTGTGGGAGAGTTTACCCTGTATATATCACATAGCGTATGTCGGACAGTTTACCCTGTATATATCACACAGTGTGTGTGGGAGAGTTTACCCTGTTTATATCACACAGTGTGTGTGTGGGGAGTTTACCCTGTATATATCACAAAGTGTGTGTGTGGGAGAGTTTACCCTGTATATATCACACAGTGTGTGTGGGAGAGTTTACCCTGTATATATCACACAGTGTGTGTGGGAGAGTTTACCCTGTATATATCACACAGTGTGTGTGGGAGAGTTTACCCTGTATAAATCACACAGTGTGTGTGTGGGAAAGCTTTCCCTGTATATATCACACAGTGTGTGTGAGAGAATTTACCCTGTATATATCACACAGTGTGTGTGGGAGAGTTTACCCTGTATATATCACACAGTCTGTGTGGGAGAGTTTACCCTGTATATATCACACAGTGTGTGTGTGAGAGTTTACCCTGTATATATCACACAGTGTGTGTGGGAGAGTTTACCCTGTATATATCACACAGTGTGTGTGGGTGAGTTTACCCTGTATGTATCACACAGTGTGTGTGGGAGAGTTTACACTTTATATATCACACAGTGTGTGTGGGAGAGTTTACCATGTACATATCACACAGTTTGTGTGGGAGAGTTTACCCTCTATATATCACACATTGTTTGTGGGAGAGTTTACCCTGTATATATCACACAGTGTGTGTGGGAGAGTTTACCCTGTATATATCACACAGTGTTTGTGGGAGAGTTTACCCTGTATATATCACACAGTGTGTGTGGGAGAGTTTACTCTGTATATATCACACAGTGTGTGTGTGGGTGAGTTTACCCTGCATATATCACACTGTGTGTGTGGGAGAGTTTACCCTGTATGTATCACACAGTGTGTGTGGGAAAGTTTACCCTGTATATATCACACAGTGTGTGTGGGAGAGTTTACCCTGTATATATCACACAGTGTGTGGGAGAGTTTACCCTGTATATATCACACAGTGTGTGTGGGAGAGTTTACTCTGTATATATCACACAGTGTGTGTGTGGATGAGTTTACCCTGTATATATCACATAGTGTGTGTGGGAGAGTTTACCCTGTATATATCACACAGTGTGTGTGGGGGAGAGTTTACCCTGTATATATCACACAGTGTGTGTGGGAGAGTTTACCCTGTATATATCACACAGTGTGTGTGGGAGAGCTTACCCTGTATATATCACACAGTGTGTGTGGGAGATTTTACCCTGTATATATCACACAGTGTGTTTGGGAGAATTTACCCTGTATATATCACACAGTGTGTGTGGGAGAGTTTACCCTGTATATATCACACAATGTGTGTGGGAGATTTTACCCTGTATATATCACACAGTGTGTGTGGGAGAGTTTACCCTGTATATATCACGCAGTGTGTGTGGGAGAGTTTACCCTGTATATATCACGCAGTGTGTGTGGGAGGGTTTACCCTGTGTATATCACACAGTGTGTGTGTGGGAGAGTTTACCCTGTATATATCACACAGTGTGTGTGGGAGAGTTTACCCTGTATATATCACAAAGTGTGTGTGGGAGAGTTTACCCTGTATATATCACACAGTGTGTGTGGGAGAGTTTACCCTGTACATATCACACAGTGTGTGTGGGAGAGTTTACCCTGTATATATCACACAGTGTGTGTGGGAGAGTTTACCCTGTATATGTCACACAGTGTGTGTGTGGGAGAGTTTACCCTGTATATATCACACAGTGTGTGTTGGAGAGTTTACCCTGTATATATCACACAGTGTGTGTGGGAGAGTTTACCCTGTATATATCAAACAGTGTGTGTGGGAGAGTTTACCCTGCATATATCACACAGAGTGTGTGGGAGTGTTTACCCTGTATATATCACACAGTGTGTGTGGGAGAGTTTATCCTGTATATATCACACAGTGTGTGTGGGAGAGTTTACCCTGTATAAATCACACAGTGTGTGTGTGGGAGAGTTTACCCTGTATATATCACAGAGTGTGTGTGGGAGAGTTTACCCTGTATATATCACACAGTATGTGTATGGGAGAGTTTACCCAGTATATATCACACAGTGTGTGTGGGAGAGTTTACCCTGTATATATCACACAGTGTTTGTGGGAGAGTTTACCCTGTATGTATCGCACAGTGTGTGTGGGAGAGTTTACCCTTTATATATCACACAGTGTGTGTGGGAGAGTTTCCCCTGTATATATCTCACAGTGTGTGTGGGAGAGTTTACCCTGTATATATCACACATTGTTTGTGGGATAGTTTAACCTGTATATATCACACAGTGTGTGTGGGAGAATTTACTCTGCATATATCACACAGTGTGTGTGGGAGAGTTTACCCTGTATATATCACACAGTGTGTGTGGGAGAGTTTACTCTGTATATATCACACATTGTGTGTGTGTGGATGAGTTTACCCTGTATATATCACACAATGTGTGTGGGAGAGTCTACCCTGTACATATCACACAGTGTGTGTGGGAGAGTTTACCCTGTATATATCACACAGTGTGTGTGGGAGAGTTTACCCTGTATATATCACACAGTGTGTGTGTGGGAGAGTTTACCCTGTATATATCACAAAGTGTGTGTGGGAGAGTTTACCCTGTATATATCACACAGTGTGTGTGGGAGAGTTTACCCTGTATATATCAAACAGTGTGTGTGGGAGAGTTTACCCTGCATATATCACACAGTGTGTGTGGGAGAGTTTATCCTGTATATATCACAGAGTGTGTGTGGGAGAGTTTACCCTGTATATATCACACAGTGTGTGTGGGAGAGTTTACCCTGTATATATAACACAGTGTGTGTGTGGGAGAGTTTACCCTGTATATATCACACAGTGTGTGTGGGAGAGTTTACCCTGCATATATCACACAGTGTGTGTGGGAGAGTTTACCCTGTATATATCACACAGTGTGTGTGGGAGAGTTTACCCTGCACAGATCACACAGTGTGTGTGGGAGATTTTACCCTGTATATATCACACAGTGTGTGTGGGAGAGTTTACCCTGTATATATCACACAGTGTGTGTGTGAGAGAGTTTACCCTATATATCACACAGTGTGTGTGTGGGAGAGTTTACCCTGTATATATCACACAGTGTGTGTGGGAGAGTTTGCCCTGTATATATCACACAGGGTGGGTGGGAGAGTTTACCCTGTATATATCACACAGTGTGTGTGGGAGAGGTTACCCTGTATATATCACACAGTGTGTGTGGGAGAGTTTACCCTGTATATATCACACAGTGTGTGTGGGGGAGAGTTTACCCTGTATATATCACACAGTGTGTGTGGGAGAGTTTACCCTGTATATATCACACAGTGTGTGTGGGAGGGTTTACCCTGTATATTGCACACAGTGTGTGTGGGAGAGTTTACCCTGTATATATCACAAAATATGTGTGGGAGTGCTTACCCTGTATATATCGCGCAGTGTGTGTGGGCGAGATTACCCTGTATATATCACACAGTGTGTGTGGGAGAGTTTACGCTGTATATATCACACAGTGTGTGTGGGAGAGTTTACCCTGTATATATCACACAGTGTGTGTGTGGGAGAGTTTACCCTGTATATATCACACAGTGTGTGTGGGAGAGTTTACCCTGTATATATCACACAGTGTGTGTGGGAGAGTTTACCCTGTATATATCACACATTGTTTGTGGGAGAGTTTACCCTGTATATATCACACAGTGTGTGTGGGAGTGTTTACCCTGTATATATCACACAGTGTGTGGGAGAGTTTACCCTGTATATATCACACAGTGTGTGTGGGAGAGTTTACCCTGTATATATCACACAGTGTGTGTGGGAGAGTTTACCCTGTATATATCACACATTGTTTGTGGGAGAGTTTACCCTGTATATATCACACAGTGTGTGTGGGAGTGTTTACCCTGTATATATCACACAGTGTGTGGGAGAGTTTACCCTGTATATATCACACAGTGTGTGTGGGAGAGTTTACTCTGTATATATCACACAGTGTGTGTGTGGATGAGTTTACCCTGTATATATCACATAGTGTGTGTGTGAGAGTTTACCCTGTATATATCACACAGTGTGTGTGGGGGAGATTATACCCTGTATATATCACACAGTGTGTGTGGTAGAGTTTACTCTGTATATATCACACAGTGTGTGTGGGAGAGTTTACTCTGTATATATCACACAGTGTGTGTGTGGATGAGTACACCCTGCATATATCACACAGTGTGTGTGGGAGAGTTTACCCTGTATGTATCACACAGTGTATGTGGGAAAGTTTACCCTTTATATATCACACAGTGTGTGTGGGAGAGTTTACCCTGTATATATCACACAGTCTGTGTGGGAGAGTTTACCCTGTATATATCACACAATGTGTGTGGGAGAGTTTACCCTGTATATATCACACAGTGTGTGTGGGAGAGTTTACCCTGTATATATCACACAGTGTGTGTGGGAGAGTTTACTCTGTATATATCACACAATGTGTGTGTGGATGAGTTTACCCTGTATATATCACATAGTGTGTGTGGGAGAGTTTACCCTGTATATATCACACAGTGTGAGTGGGGGAGAGTTTACCCTGTATATATCACACAGTGTGTGTGGGAGAGTTTACCCTGTATATATCACACAGTGTGTGTGGGAGAGTTTACCCTGTATATATCACACAGTGTGTGTGGGAGAGTTTACCCTGTATATATCACAAAGTGTGTGTGGGAGAGTTTACCCTGTATATATCACACAGTGTGTGTGGGAGAGTTTACCCTGTACATATCACACAGTGTGTGTGGGAGAGTTTACCCTGTATATATCACACAGTGTGTGTGGGAGAGTTTACCCTGTATATGTCACACAGTGTGTGTGTGGGAGAGTTTACCCTGTATATATCACACAGTGTGTGTGGGAGAGTTTACCCTGTATATATCACACAGTGTGTGTGGGAGAGTTTACCCTGTATATATCAAACAGTGTGTGTGGGAGAGTTTACCCTGCATATATCACACAGTGTGTGTGGGAGTGTTTACCCTGTATATATCACACAGTGTGTGTGGGAGAGTTTATCCTGTATATATCACACAGTGTGTGTGGGAGAGTTTACCCTGTTTCAATCACACAGTGTGTGTGTGGGAGAGTTTACCCTGTATATATCACAGAGTCTGTGCGGGAGAGTTTACCCTGTATATATCACACAGTGTGTTTGGGAGAGTTTACCCAGTATATATCACACAGTGTGTGTGGGAGAGTTTACCCTGTATATACCACTCAGTGTGTGTGTGTGAGATTTTACACTGTATATATCACACAGTGTGTGTGGGAGAGTTTACCCTGTATATATCACACAGTGTTTGTGGGAGAGTTTACCCTGTATGTATCACACAGTGTGTGTGGGAGTGTTTACCCTTTATATATCACACAGTGTGTGTGGGAGAGTTTACCCTGTATATATCACACAGTGTGTGTGGGAGAGTTTACCCTGTATATATCACACATTGTTTGTGGGAGTGTTTACCCTGTATATATCACACAGTGTGTGTGGGAGAGTTTACCCTGCATATATCACACAGTGTGTTTGGGAGAGTTTACCCTGTATATATCACACAGTGTGTGTGGGAGAGTTTACTCTGTATATATCACACAGTGTGTGTGTGTGGATGAGTTTACCCTGTATATATCACACAATGTGTGTGGGAGAGTTTACCCTGTACATATCACACAGTGTGTGTGGGAGAGTTTACCATGTATATATCACACAGTGTGTGTGGGAGAGTTTACCCTGTATATATCACACAGTGTGTGTGTGGGAGAGTTTACCCTGTATATATCACACAGTGTGTGTGGGAGAGTTTACCCTGTATATATCACACAGTGTGTGTGGGAGAGTTTACCCTGTATATATCACACAGTGTGTGTGGGAGAGTTTACCCTCTATATATCAAACAGTGTGTGTGGGAGAGTTTACCCTGCATATATCACACAGTGTGTGTGGGAGAGTTTACCCTGTATATATCACAGAGTGTGTGTGGGAGAGTTTACCCTGTATATATCACACAGTGTGTGTGGGAGAGATTACCCTGTATATATAACACAGTGTGTGTGTGGGAGAGTTTACCCTGTATATATCACACAGTGTGTGTGGGAGAGTTTACCCTGCATATATCACACAGTGTGTGTGGGAGAGTTTAAACTGTATATATCACACAGTGTGTGTGGGAGAGTTTACCCTGTACAGATCACACAGTGTGTGTGGGAGAGTTTACCCTGTATATATCACACAGTGTGTGTGTGAGAGAGTTTACCCTATATATCACACAGTGTGTGTGTGGGAGAGTTTACCCTGTATATATCACACAGTGTGTGTGGGAGAGTTTGCCCTGTATATATCACACAGGGTGGGTGGGAGAGTTTACCCTGTATATATCACACAGTGTGTGTGGGAGAGGTTACCCTGTATATATCACACAGTGTGTGTGGGAGAGTTTACCCTGTATATATCACACAGTGTGTGTGGGGGAGAGTTTACCCTGTATATATCACAAAATATGTGTGGGAGTGCTTACCCTGTATATATCGCACAGTGTGTGTGGGAGAGATTACCCTGTATATATCACACAGTGTGTGTGGGAGAGTTTACGCTGTATATATCACACAGTGTGTGTGGGAGAGTTTACCCTGTATATATCACACAGTGTGTGTGTGGGAGAGTTTACCCTGTATATATCACACAGTGTGTGTGGGAGAGTTTTCCCTGTATATATCACACAGTGTGTGTGGGAGAGTTTACCCTGTATATATCACACAGTGTGTGTGGGAGAGTTTACTCTGTATATATCACACAGTGTGTGTGGGAGAGTTTTCCCTGTATATATCACACAGTGTGTGTGTGGGAGAGTTTACCCTGTATATATCACACAGTGTGTGTGTGGGAGAGTTTACCCTGTATATATCACACAGTGTGTGTTGGAGAGTTTACACTCTATATATCACACAGTGTGTGTGGGAGAGTTTACGCTCTATATATCACACAGTGTGTGTGGGAGAGTTTACCCTGCATATATCACACAGTGTGTGTGGGAGATTTTACCCTGTATATATCAGACAGTGTGTGTGGGAGAGTTTACCCTGTATATATCACACAGTGTGTGTGGGAGAGTTTACCCTCTATATATCACACAATGTGTGTGGGAGAGTTTACCCTGTATATATCACACAGTGTGTGTGGGGGATTTTACCCTGTATATATCACACAGTGTGTGTGGGAGAGTTTACCCTGTATATATCGCACAGTGTGTGTGGGAGTGTTTACCCTGTATATATCACACAGTGTGTGGGGGAGAGTTTACCCTGTATATATCACACAGTGTGTGTGGGAGAGTTTACCCTGTATATATCACACAGTGTGTGTGTGGGAGAGTTTACCCTGTATATATGACACAGTGTGTGTGGGAGATTTTACCCTGTATATATCACACAGTGTGTGTGCGGGAGAGTTTACCCTGTATATATCACACAGTGTGTGTGGGAGTGTTACCCTGTATATATCACACAGTGTGTGTGGGAGAGTGTACCCTGTATATATCACACAGTGTGTGTGGGAGAGTTTACCCTGTATATATCACACAGTGTGTGTGGGAGAGTTTGCCCTGCATATATCACACAGTGTGTGTGTGGGAGAGTTTACCCTGTATATATCACACAGTGTGTGTGGGAGAGTTTACCCTGTATATATCACACAGTGTGTGTGGGAGAGTTTACCCTGTATATATCACACAGTGTGTATGGGAGAGTTTACCCTTTATATATCACACAGTGTGTGTGGGAGAGTTTTCCCTGTATATATCACACAGTGTGTGTGGGAGAGTTTACCCTCTATATATCAGACAGTGTGTGTGGGAGAGTTTACCCTGTATATATCACACAGTGTGTGTGGGAGAGTTTACCCTGTATATATCACAAAGTGTGTGTGGGAGAGTTTACCCTCTATATATCACACAGTGTGTGTGGGAGAGTTTACCCTGTATATATCACACAGTGTGTGTGGGAGAGTTTACCCTGTATATATCACACAGTGTGTGTGGGGGAGAAATTACCCTGTATATATCACAGAGTGTGTGTGGGAGATTTTACCCTGGAAATATCACACAGTATGTGTGTGGGAGAGTTTACCCTGTATATATCACACAGTGTGTGTGGGAGTGCTTACCCTGTATATATCACACAGTGTGTGTGGGAGAGTTTACCCTGCATATATCACACAGTGTGTGTGGGAGAGTTTACCCTGTATATATCACACAGTGTGTGTGTGAGTGCTTACCCTGTATATATCACACAGTGTGTGTGGGAGAGTTTACCCTGCATATATCACACAGTGTGTGTGGGAGAGTTTACCCTGTATATATCACACAGTGTGTGTGGGAGTGCTTACCCTGTATATATCACACAGTGTGTGTGGGAGAGTTTACCCTGCATATATCACACAGTGTGTGTGGGAGAGTTTACCCTGTATAAATCTCACAGTGTGTGTGTGGGAGAGTTTACCCTGTATATATCACACAGTGTGTGTGGGAGAGTTTACCCTGTATATATCACACAGTGTGTGTGTGGGAGAGTTTACCCTGTATATATCACACAGTGTGTGTGGGAGAGTTTAACCTGTATATATCACACAGTGTGTGTGGGAGAGTTTACACTGTATATATCACACAGTGTGTGTGGGAGAGTTTACCCTGTATATATCACACAGTGTGTGTGGGAGAGTTTACCCTGTATATATCACACAGTGTGTGTGGGAGAGTTTACCCTGTATATATCAGACAGTGTGTGTGGGAGAATATAGCCTGTATATATCACACAGTGTGTGTGGGAGAGTTTACCCTGTATATATCACACAGTGTGTGTGGGAGAGTTTACCCTGTATATATCACACAGTGTATGTGGGAGAGTTTACCCTGTATATATCACACAGTGTGTGTGGGAGAGTTTACCCTGTATATATCACACAGTGTGTGTGGGAGAGTTTACCCTGTATATATAACACAGTATGTGTGTGGGAGAGTTTACACTGTATATATCACAGAGTGTGTGTGGGAGAGTTTACCCTGTATATATCACACAGTGTGTGTGGGAGAGTTTACCCTGTATATATCACACAGTGTGTGTGGGAGAGTTTACCCTGTACATATCACACAGTGTGTGTGGGAGAGTTTACCCTGTATATATCACACAGTGTGTGTGGGAGAGTTTACCCTGTATATATCACACAGTGTGTGTGTGGGAGAGTTTACCCTTTATATCACACAGTGTGTGTGGGAGAGTTTACACTGTATATATCACACAGTGTGTGTGTGGGAGAGTTTACCCTGTATATATCACACAGTGTGTGTGGGAGAGTTTACCCTCAATATATCACACAGTGTGTGTGGGAGAGTTTACCCTGTATATATCACACAGTGTGTGTGGGAGAGTTTACCCTGTATATATCACACAGTGTGAGTGGGAGATTTTACCCTGTATATATCAGACAGTGTGTGTGGGAGACTTTACCCTGTATATATCACACAGTGTGTTTGGGAGAGTTTACCCTGTATATATCACACAGTGTGTGTGTGGGAGAGTTTACCCTGTATATATCACACAGTGTGTGTGGGAGAGTTTACCCTGTATATATCACACAGTGTGTGTGTGGGAGAGTTTACCCTGTATATATCACACAGTGTGTGTGGGAGAGTTTACCCTGTATATATCACACAGTGTTTGTGGGAGATTTTACCCTGTATATATCAGACAGTGTGTTTGGGAGAGTTTACCCTGTATATATCACACAGTGTGTGTGTGGGAGAGTTTACCCTGTATATATCACACAGTGTGTGTTTGAGAGTTTACCCTGTATATATCACGCAGTGTGTGTGTGGGAGAGTTTACCCTGTATATATCACACAGTGTGTGTGGGAGAGATTACCTTTATATATCACACAGTGTGTGTGGGAGAGTTTACCCTGTATGTGTCACACAGTGTGTGTGGGAGAGTTTACCCTGTACATATCACACAGTGTGTGTGGGAGAGTTTACCCTGTATATATCACACAGTGTGTGTGGGAGAGTTTACCCTGTATATATCACACAGGGTGTGTGGGAGAGTTTACCCTGTATATATCGCACAGTGTGTGTGGGAGTGTTTACCCTTTTTATATCACACAGTGTGTGTGGGAGAGTTTACCCTGTATATATCGGACAGTGTGTGTGGGAGAGTTAACCCTGTATATATCACACAATGTGTGTGGGAGAGTTTACCCTGTATATATCATACAGTGTGTGTGGGAGATTTTACCCTGTATATATCACACAGTGTGTGTGGGAGAGTTTACCCTGTATATATCACACAGTGTGTGTGGGAGAGTTTACCCTGTATATATCACACAGTGTGTGTGGGAGAGTTTACCCTGTATATATAACACAGTGTGTGTGTGGGAGAGTTTACCCTGTATATATCACACAGTGTGTGTGGGAGAGTTTACACTGTATATATCACACAGTGTATGTGAGGGAGAGTTTACCCTGTATATATCACACAGTGTGTGTGGGAGAGTTTACCCTCTATATATCACACAGTGTGTGTGGGAGAGTTTACCCTGTATATATCACACAGTGTGTGTGGGAGAGTTTACCTGTATATATCACACTTGTGTGTGGGAGATTTTACCCTGTATATATCAGACAGTGTCTGTGGGAGAGTTTACCCTGTATATATCACACAGTGTGTGTGGGAGAGTTTACCCTGTATATATCACACAGTGTGTGTGGGAGAGTTTACCCTGTATATATCACACAGTGTGTGTGGGAGAGTTTAACCTGTATATATCGCACAGTGTGTGTGGGAGTGTTTACCCTGTATATATCATACAGTGTGTGTGGGAGAGTTTACCCTGTATATATCACACAGTGTGTGTGGGAGAGTTTACCTTTTTATATCACACAGTGTGTGTGTGGGAGAGTTTACCCTGTATATATCACACAGTGTGTGTGGGAGAGTTTACCCTGTATATATCACACAGTGTGTGTGGGAGAGTTTACCCTGTATATATCACACAGTTTGTGTGTGGGAGAATTTACCCTGTATATATCACACAGTGTGTGTGGGAGAATTTACCCTGTATATATCACACAGTGTGTGTGGGAGATTTTACCCTGTATGTATCACACAGTGTGTGTGGGAGAGTTTACCCTGTACATATCACACAGTGTGTGTGGGAGAGTTTTCCCTGTATATATCACACAGTGTGTGTGGGAGTGTTTACCCTGTATATATCACACAGTTTGTGTGTGGGAGAGTTTACCCTGTATATATCACACAGTGTGTGTGGGGGAGTTTACACTGTATATATCACACAGTGTGTGTGTGGGAGAGTTTAACCTGTATATATCACACAGTGTGTGTGGGAGAGTTTACACTGTATATATCACACAGTGTGTGTGGGAGAGTTCACCCTGTATATATCACACAGTGTGTGTGGGAGAGTTTACCCTGTATATATCACACAGTGTGTGTGGGAGAGTTTACCCTGTATATATCAGACAGTGTGTGTGGGAGAGTTTAGCCTGTATATATCACACAGTGTGTGTGGGAGAGTTTACCCTGTATATATCACACAGTGTGTGTGGGAGAGTTTACCCTGTATATATCACACAGTGTATGTGGGAGAGTTTACCCTGTATATATCACACAGTGTGTGTGGGAGAGTTTACCCTGTATATATCACACAGTGTGTGTGGGAGAGTTTACCCTGTATATATAACACAGTATGTGTGTGGGAGAGTTTACACTGTATATATCACACAGTGTGTGTGGGAGAGTTTACCCTGTATATATCACACAGTGTGTGTGGGAGAGTTTACCCTGTATATATCACACAGTGTGTGTGGGAGAGTTTACCCTGTACATATCACACAGTGTGTGTGGGAGATTTTACCCTGTATATATCACACAGTGTGTGTGGGAGTGTTTACCCTGTATATATCACACAGTGTGTGTGTGGGAGAGTTTACCCTTTATATCACACAGTGTGTTTGGGAGAGTTTACACTGTATATATCACACAGTGTGTGTGTGGGAGAGTTTACCCTGTATATATCACACAGTGTGTGTGGGAGAGTTTACCCTCAATATATCACACAGTGTGTGTGGGAGAGTTTACCCTGTATATATCACACAGTGTGTGTGGGAGAGTTTACCCTGTATATATCACACAGTGTGAGTGGGAGATTTTACCCTGTATATATCAGACAGTGTGTGTGGGAGACTTTACCCTGTATATATCACACAGTGTGTGTGGGAGAGTTTACCCTGTATATATCACACAGTGTGTGTGTGGGAGAGTTTACCCTGTATATATCACACAGTGTGTGTGGGAGAGTTTACCCTGTATATATCACACAGTGTGTGTGTGGGAGAGTTTACCCTGTATATATCACACAGTGTGTGTGGGAGAGTTTACCCTGTATATATCACACAGTGTTTGTGGGAGATTTTACCCTGTATATATCAGACAGTGTGTGTGGGAGAGTTTACCCTGTATATATCACACAGTGTGTGTGTGGGAGAGTTTACCCTGTATATATCACACAGTGTGTGTTTGAGAGTTTACCCTGTATATATCACACAGTGTGTGTGGGAGTGTTTACCCTGTATATATCACACAGTGTGTGTGTGGGAGAGTTTACCCTTTATATTACACAGTGTGTTTGGGAGAGTTTACACTGTATATATCACACAGTGTGTGTGTGGGAGAGTTTACCCTGTATATATCACACAGTGTGTGTGGGAGAGTTTACCCTCAATATATCACACAGTGTGTGTGGGAGAGTTTACCCTGTATATATCACACAGAGTGTGTGGGAGAGTTTACCCTGTATATATCACACAGTGTGAGTGGGAGATTTTACCCTGTATATATCAGACAGTGTGTGTGGGAGACTTTACCCTGTATATATCACACAGTGTGTGTGGGAGAGTTTACCCTGTATATATCACACAGTGTGTGTGTGGGAGAGTTTACCCTGTATATATCACACAGTGTGTGTGGGAGAGTTTACCCTGTATATATCACACAGTGTGTGTGTGGGAGAGTTTACCCTGTATATATCACACAGTGTGTGTGGGAGAGTTTACCCTGTATATATCACACAGTGTTTGTGGGAGATTTTACCCTGTATATATCAGACAGTGTGTGTGGGAGAGTTTACCCTGTATATATCACACAGTGTGTGTGTGGGAGAGTTTACCCTGTATATATCACACAGTATGTGTTTGAGAGTTTACCCTGTATATATCACGCAGTGTGTGTGTGGGAGAGTTTACCCTGTATATATCACACAGTGTGTGTGGGAGAGATTACCTTTATATATCACACAGTGTGTGGGAGAGTTTACCCTGTATGTGTCACACAGTGTGTGTGGGAGAGTTTAACCTGTACATATCACACAGTGCGTGTGGGAGAGTTTACCCTGTATATATCACACAGTGTGTGTGGGAGAGTTTACCCTGTATATATCACACAGGGTGTGTGGGAGAGTTTACCCTGTATATATCGCACAGTGTGTGTGGGAGTGTTTACCCTTTTTATATCACACAGTGTGTGTGGGAGAGTTTACCCTGTATATATCGCACAGTGTGTGTGGGAGAGTTAACCCTGTATATATCACACAATGTGTGTGGGAGAGTTTACCCTGTATATATCACACAGTGTGTGTGGGAGATTTTACCCTGTATATATCACACAGTGTGTGTGGGAGAGTTTACCCTGTATATATCACACAGTGTGTGTGGGAGAGTTTACCCTGTATATATCACACAGTGTGTGTGGGAGAGTTTACCCTGTATATATAACACAGTGTGTGTGTGGGAGAGTTTACCCTGTATATATCACACAGTGTGTGTGGGAGAGTTTACACTGTATATATCACACAGTTTATGTGTGGGAGAGTTTACCCTGTATATATCACACAGTGTGTGTGGGAGAGTTTACCCTCTATATATCACACAGTGTGTGTGGGAGAGTTTACCCTGTATATATCACACAGTGTGTGTGGGAGAGTTTTCCCTGTATATATCACACAGTGTGTGTGGGAGAGTTTACCCTCTATATATCAGACAGTGTGTGTGGGAGAGTTTACCCTGTATATATCACACAGTGTGTGTGGGAGAGTTTACCCTGTATATATCACACAGTGTGTGTGGGAGAGTTTACCCTGTATATATCACACAGTGTATGTGGGAGAGTTTACCCTGTATATATCACACAGTGTGTGTGGGAGAGTTTACCCTGTATATATCACACAGTGTGTGTGGGAGAGTTTACCCTGTATATATAACACAGTATGTGTGTGGGAGAGTTTACCCTGTATATATCACACAGTGTGTGTGGGAGAGATTACCCTGTATATATCACACAGTGTGTGTGGGAGAGTTTACCCTGTATATATCACACAGTGTGTGTGGGAGAGTTTACCCTGTACATATCACACAGTGTGTGTGGGAGAGTTTACCCTGTATATATCACACAGTGTGTGTGGGAGAGTTTACCCTGTATATATCACACAGTGTGTGTGTGGGAGAGTTTACACTTTATACACACAGTGTGTGTGGGAGAGTTTACACTGTATATATCACACAGTGTGTGTGTGGGAGAGTTTACCCTCTATATATCACACAGTGTGTGTGGGAGAGTTTACCCTGTATATATCACACAGTGTGTGTGGGAGAGTTTACCCTGTATATATCACACAGTGTGTGTGGGGGAGAAATTACCCTGTATATATCACAGAGTGTGTGTGGGAGATTTTACCCTGGAAATATCACACAGTGTGTGTGTGGGAGAGTTTACCCTGTATATATCACACAGTGTGTGTGGGAGTGCTTACCCTGTATATATCACACAGTGTGTGTGGGAGAGTTTACCCTGCATATATCACACAGTGTGTGTGGGAGAGTTTACCCTGTATATATCACACAGTGTGTGTGTGAGTGCTTAACCTGTATATTTCACACAGTGTGTGTGGGAGAGTTTACCCTGCATATATCACACAGTGTGTGTGGGAGAGTTTACCCTGTATATATCACACAGTGTGTGTGGGAGTGCTTACCCTGTATATATTACACAGTGTGTGTGGGAGAGTTTACCCTGCATATATCACAGTGTGTGTGGGAGAGTTTACCCTGTACATATCACACAGTGTGTGTGGGAGAGTTTACACTGTATATATCACACAGTGTGTGTGGGAGAGTTTACCCTGTATATATCACACAGAGTGTGTGTGGGAGAGTTTACCCTTTATATCACACAGTGTGTGTGGGAGAGTTTACACTGTATATATCACACAGTGTGTGTGTGGGAGAGTTTACCCTCTATATATCACACAGTGTGTGTGGGAGAGTTTACCCTGTATATATCACACAGTGTGTGTGGGAGAGTTTACCCTGTATATATCACACAGTGTGTGTGGGGGAGAGATTACCCTGTATATATCACACAGTGTGTGTGGGAGATTTTACCCTGTATATATCACACAGTGTGTGTGTGGGAGAGTTTACCCTGTATATATCACACAGTGTGTGTGGGAGTGCTTACCCTGTATATATCACACAGTGTGTGGGAGAGTTTACCCTGCATATATCACACAGTGTGTGTGGGAGAGTTTACCCTGTATAAATCTCACAGTGTGTGTGTGGGAGAGTTTACCCTGTATATATCACACAGTGTGTGTGGGAGAGTTTACCCTGTATATATCACACAGTGTGTGTGTGGGAGAGTTTACCCTGTATATATCACACAGTGTGTGTGGGAGAGTTTAACCTGTATATATCACACAGTGTGTGTGGGAGAGTTTACACTGTATATATCACACAGTGTGTGTGGGAGAGTTTACCCTGTATATATCACACAGTGTGTGTGGGAGAGTTTACCCTGTATATATCACACAGTGTGTGTGGGAGAGTTTACCCTGTATATATCAGACAGTGTGTGTGGGAGAGTTTAGCCTGTATATATCACACAGTGTGTGTGCGAGAGTTTACCCTGTATATATCACACAGTGTGTGTGGGAGAGTTTACCCTGTATATATCACACAGTGTATGTGGGAGAGTTTACCCTGTATATATCACACAGTGTGTGTGGGAGAGTTTACACTGTATATATCACACAGTGTGTTTGGGAGAGTTTACCCTGTATATATAACACAGTATGTGTGTGGGAGAGTTTACACTGTATATATCACAGAGTGTGTGTGGGAGAGTTTACCCTGTATATATCACACAGTGTGTGTGGGAGAGTTTACCCTGTATATATCACATAGTGTGTGTGGGAGAGTTTACCCTGTACATATCACACAGTGTGTGTGGGAGAGTTTACCCTGTATATATCACACAGTGTGTGTGGGAGAGTTTACCCTGTATATATCACACAGTGTGTGTGTGGGAGAGTTTACCCTTTATATCACACAGTGTGTGTGGGAGAGTTTACCCTGTATATATCACACAGTGTGTGTGTGGGAGAGTTTACCCTGTATATATCACACAGTGTGTGTGGGAGAGTTTACCCTGTATATATCACACAGTGTTTGTGGGAGATTTTACCCTGTATATATCAGACAGTGTGTGTGGGAGAGTTTACCCTGTATATATCACACAGTGTGTGTGTGGGAGAGTTTACCCTGTATATATCACACAGTGTGTGTTTGAGAGTTTACCCTGTATATATCACGCAGTGTGTGTGTGGGAGAGTTTACCCTGTATATATCACTCAGTGTGTGTGGGAGAGATTAACTTTATATATCACACAGTGTGTGTGGGAGAGTTTACCCTGTATGTGTCACACAGTGTGTGTGGGAGAGTTTACCCTGTACATATCACACAGTGTGTGTGGGAGAGTTTACCCTGTATATATCACACAGTGTGTGTGGGAGAGTTTACCCTGTATATATCACACAGGGTGTGTGGGAGAGTTTACCCTGTATATATCGCACAGTGTGTGTGGGAGTGTTTACCCTTTTTATATCACACAGTGTGTGTGGGAGAGTTTACCCTGTATATATCGCACAGTGTGTGTGGGAGAGTTAACCCTGTATATATCACACAATGTGTGTGGGAGAGTTTACCCTGTATATATCACACAGTGTGTGTGGGAGAGTTTACCCTGTATATATAACACAGTGTTTGTGTGGGAGAATTTACCCTGTATATATCACACAGTGTGTGTGGGAGAGTTTACACTGTATATATCACACAGTGTATGTGTGGGAGAGTTTACCCTGTATATATCACACAGTGTGTGTGGGAGAGTTTACCCTCTATATATCACACAGTGTGTGTGGGAGAGTTTACCCTGTATATATCACACAGTGTGTGTGGGAGAGTTTACCTGTATATATCACACAGTGTGTGTGGGAGATTTTACCCTGTATATATCAGACAGTGTCTGTGGGAGAGTTTACCCTGTATATATCACACAGTGTGTGTGGGAGAGTTTACCCTGTATATATCACACAGTGTGTGTGGGAGAGTTTACCCTGTATATATCACACAGTGTGTGTGGGAGAGTTTAACCTGTATATATCGCACAGTGTGTGTGGGAGTGTTTACCCTGTATATATCATACAGTGTGTGTGGGAGAGTTTACCCTGTATATATCACACAGTGTGTGTGGGAGAGTTTACCCTGTATATATCACACAGTGTGTGTGTGGGAGAGTTTACCCTGTATATATCACACAGTGTGTGTGGGAGAGTTTACCCTGTATATATCACACAGTGTGTGTGGGATAGTTTACCCTGTATATATCACACAGTTTGTGTGTGGGAGAGTTTACCCTGTATATATCACACAGTGTGTGTGGGAGAGTTTACCCTGTATATATCACACAGTGTGTGTGGGAGAGTTTACCCTGTATGTATCACACAGTGTGTGTGGGAGAGTTTACCCTGTACATATCACACAGTGTGTGTGGGGGAGTTTACACTGTATATATCACACAGTGTGTGTGTGGGAGAGTTTAACCTGTATATATCACACAGTGTGTGTGGGAGAGTTTACACTGTATATATCACACAGTGTGTGTGGGAGAGTTTACCCTGTATATATCACACAGTGTGTGTGGGAGAGTTTACCCTGTATATATCACACAGTGTGTGTGGGAGAGTTTACCCTGTATATATCAGACAGTGTGTGTGGGAGAGTTTAGCCTGTATATATCACACAGTGTGTGTGGGAGAGTTTACCCTGTATATATCACACAGTGTGTGTGGGAGAGTTTATCCTGTATATATCACACAGTGTGTGTGGGAGAGTTTACCCTGTATATATAACACAGTATGTGTGTGGGAGAGTTTACACTGTATATATCACACAGTGTGTGTGGGAGAGTTTACCCTGTATATATCACACAGTGTGTGTGGGAGAGTTTACCCTGTATATATCACACAGTGTGTGTGGGAGAGTTTACCCTGTACATATCACACAGTGTGTGTGGGAGAGTTTACCCTGTATATATCACACAGTGTGTGTGGGAGAGTTTACACTGTATATATCACACAGTGTGTGTGTGGGAGAGTTTACCCTTTATATCACACAGTGTGTGTGGGAGAGTTTACACTGTATATATCACACAGTGTGTGTGTGGGAGAGTTTACCCTGTATATATCACACAGTGTGTGTGGGAGAGTTTACCCTCAATATATCACACAGTGTGTGTGGGAGAGTTTACCCTGTATATATCACACAGTGTGTGTGGGAGAGTTTACCCTGTATCTATCACACAGTGTGAGTGGGAGATTTTACCCTGTATATATCAGACAGTGTGTGTGGGAGACTTTACCCTGTATATATCACACAGTGTGTGTGGGAGAGTTTACCCTGTATATATCACACAGTGTGTGTGTGGGAGAGTTTACCCTGTATATATCACACAGTGTGTGTGGGAGAGTTTACCCTGTATATATCACACAGTGTGTGTGTGGGAGAGTTTACCCTGTATATATCACACAGTGTGTGTGGGAGAGTTTACCCTGTATATATCACACAGTGTTTGTGGGAGAGATTACCTTTATATATCACACAGTGTGTGTGGGAGAGTTTACCCTGTATGTGTCACACAGTGTGTGTGGGAGAGTTTACCCTGTACATATCACACAGTGTGTGTGGGAGAGTTTACCCTGTATATATCACACAGTGTGTGTGGGAGAGTTTACCCTGTATATATCACACAGGGTGTGTGGGAGAGTTTACCCTGTATATATCGCACAGTGTGTGTGGGAGTGTTTAACCTTTTTATATCACACAGTGTGTGTGGGAGAGTTTACCCTGTATATATCGCACAGTGTGTGTGGGAGAGTTAACCCTGTATATATCACACAATGTGTGTGGGAGAGTTTACCCTGTATATATCACACAGTGTGTGTGGGAGATTTTACCCTGTATATATCACACAGTGTGTGTGGGAGAGTTTACCCTGTATATATCACACAGTGTGTGTGGGAGAGTTTACCCTGTATATATCACACAGTGTGTGTGGGAGAGTTTACCCTGTATATATAACACAGTGTGTGTGTGGGAGAGTTTACCCTGTATATATCACACAGTGTGTGTGGGAGAGTTTACCCTGTATATATCACACAGTGTGTGTGGGAGTGTTTACCCTGTATATATCACACAGTTTGTGTGTGGGAGAGTTTACCCTGTATATATCACACAGTGTGTGTGGGGGAGTTTACACTGTATATATCACACAGTGTGTGTGTGGGTGAGTTTACCCTGTATATATCACAAAATATGTGTGGGAGTGTTTACCCTGTATATATCGCACAGTGTGTGTGGGAGAGTTTACCCAGTATATTTCACACAGTGTGTCTGTGGGAGAGTTTACCCTGTATATATCACACAGTGTGTGTGGGAGAGCTTACCCTGTATATATCACACAGTGTGTGTGGGAGAGTTTACACTGTATATATCACACAGTGTGTGTGGGAGAGTTTACCCTGTATATATCACACAGTGTTTGTGGGAGAGTTTACCCTGTATATATCAGACAGTGTGTGAGGGAGAGTTTACCCTGTATATATCACACAGTGTGTGTGGGAGAGTTTACCCTGTATACATCACACAGTGTGTGTGGGAGAGTTTACCCTGTATATATCACACAGTGTGTGTGGGAGAGTTTACCCTGTATATATCACACAGTGTGTGTGGGAGAGTTTACCCTGTATATATCGCACAGTGTTTGTGGGAGTGTTTACCTTTTTTATATCACACAGTGTGTTTGGGAGAGTTTACCCTGTATATATCACACAGTGTGTGTGGGAGAGTTACCCCTGTATATATCACACAGTGTGTGTGTGGGAGAGTTTACCCTGTATATATCACACAGTGTGTTTGGGAGATTTTACCCTGTATATATCACACAGTGTGTGTGGGAGAGTTTTCCCTGTATATATCACACAGTGTGTGTGGGAGAGTTTACCCTGTATATATCACACAGTGTGTGTGGGAGAGTTTGCCCTTTATATATCACACAGTGTGTGTGGGAGAGTTTTCCCTGTATATATCACACAGTGTGTGTGTGGGAGAGTTTACCCTGTATATATCACACAGTGTGTGTGGGAGAGTTTACCCTGTATATATCACACAGTGTGTGTGTGGGAGAGTTTACCCTGTATTTATCACACAGTGTGTGTGGGAGAGTTTACCCTGTATGCATCACACAGTGTGTGTGGGAGAGTTTACCTGTATATATCGCACAGTCTGTGTGGGAGTGTTTACCCTGTATATATCACACAGTGTGTGTGTGGGAGAGTTTACCCTGTATACATCAGACAGTGTGTGTGGGAGAGTTTACCCTGTATATATCACACAGTGTGTGTGGGAGAGTATACCCTGTATATATCACATAGTGTGTGTGGGAGAGTTTACCCTGTATAAATCACACAGTGTGTGTGCGGGAGAGTTTACCCTGTATATATCACACAGTGTGTGTGTGGGAGAGTTTACCCTGTATATATCACACAGTGTGTGTGGGAGAGTTTACCCTGTATATATCACACAGTGTGTGTGGGAGAGTTTATCCTGTATATATCACACAGTGTGTGTGGGAGAGTTTACTCTGTATATATCACACAGTGTGTGTGGGAGAGTTTACCCTGTATATTTCACACAGTGTGTGTGGGAGAGTTTACCCTGTATATATCAGACAATGTGAGTGGGAGAGTTTAGCCTGTATATATCACACAGTGTGTGTGGGAGAGTTTACCCTGTATATATAACACAGTGTGTGTGGGAGAGTTTACCCTGTATATATCACACGGTGTGTGTGGGAGAGTTTACCCTGAAAATATCATACAGTGTGTGTGGGAGTGTTTACCCTGTATATATCGCACAGTGTGTGTGGGAGAGTTTACCCTGTATGTATCACACAGTGTGTGTGTGGGAGAGTTTACCCTGTATATATCACACAGTGTTTGTGGGAGAGATTACCTTTATATATCACACAGTGTGTGTGGGTGAGTTTACCCTGTATGTGTCACACAGTGTGTGTGGGAGAGTTTACCCTGTACATATCACACAGTGTGTGTGGGAGAGTTTACCCTGTATATATCACACAGTGTGTGTGGGAGAGTTTACCCTGTATATATCACACAGGGTGTGTGGGAGAGTTTACCCTGTATATATCGCACAGTGTGTGTGGGAGTGTTTAACCTTTTTATATCACACAGTGTGTGTGGGAGAGTTTACCCTGTATATATCGCACAGTGTGTGTGGGAGAGTTAACCCTGTATATATCACACAATGTGTGTGGGAGAGTTTACCCTGTATATATCACACAGTGTGTGTGGGAGATTTTACCCTGTATATATCACACAGTGTGTGTGGGAGAGTTTACCCTGTATATATCACACAGTGTGTGTGGGAGAGTTTACCCTGTATATATCACACAGTGTGTGTGGGAGAGTTTACCCTGTATATATAACACAGTGTGTGTGTGGGAGAGTTTACCCTGTATATATCACACAGTGTGTGTGGGAGAGTTTACCCTGTATATATCACACAGTGTGTGTGGGAGTGTTTACCCTGTATATATCACACAGTTTGTGTGTGGGAGAGTTTACCCTGTATATATCACACAGTGTGTGTGGGGGAGTTTACACTGTATATATCACACAGTGTGTGTGTGGGTGAGTTTACCCTGTATATATCACAAAATATGTGTGGGAGTGTTTACCCTGTATATATCGCACAGTGTGTGTGGGAGAGTTTACCCTGTATATTTCACACAGTGTGTCTGTGGGAGAGTTTACCCTGTATATATCGCACAGTGTGTGTGGGAGAGCTTACCCTGTATATATCACACAGTGTGTGTGGGAGAGTTTACACTGTATATATCACACAGTGTGTGTGGGAGAGTTTACCCTGTATATATCACACAGTGTTTGTGGGAGAGTTTACCCTGTATATATCAGACAGTGTGTGAGGGAGAGTTTACCCTGTATATATCACACAGTGTGTGTGGGAGAGTTTACCCTGTATACATCACACAGTGTGTGTGGGAGAGTTTACCCTGTATATATCACACAGTGTGTGTGGGAGAGTTTACCCTGTATATATCACACAGTGTGTGTGGGAGAGTTTACCCTGTATATATCGCACAGTGTGTGTGGGAGTGTTTACCCTTTTTATATCACTCAGTGTGTTTGGGAGAGTTTACCCTGTATATATCACACAGTGTGTGTGGGAGAGTTACCCCTGTATATATCACACAGTGTGTGTGTGGGAGAGTTTACCCTGTATATATCACACAGTGTGTTTGGGAGATTTTACCCTGTATATATCACACAGTGTGCGTGTGGGAGAGTTTACCCTGTATATATCACACAGTGTGTGTGGGAGAGTTTTCCCTGTATATTTCACACAGTGTGTGTGGGAGAGTTTACCCTGTATATATCACACAGTGTGTGTGGGAGAGTTTGCCCTTTATATATCACACAGTGTGTGTGGGAGAGTTTTCCCTGTATATATCACACAGTGTGTGTGTGGGAGAGTTTACCCTGTATATATCACACAGTGTGTGTGGGAGAGTTTACCCTGTATATATCACACAGTGTGTGTGTGGGAGAGTTTACCCTGTATTTATCACACAGTGTGTGTGGGAGAGTTTACCCTGTATGCATCACACAGTGTGTGTGGGAGAGTTTACCTGTATATATCGCACAGTCTGTGTGGGAGTGTTTACCCTGTATATATCACACAGTGTGTGTGTGGGAGAGTTTACCCTGTATACATCAGACAGTGTGTGTGGGAGAGTTTACCCTGTATATATCACACAGTGTGTGTGGGAGAGTATACCCTGTATATATCACATAGTGTGTGTGGGAGAGTTTACCCTGTATAAATCACACAGTGTGTGTGCGGGAGAGTTTACCCTGTATATATCACACAGTGTGTGTGTGGGAGAGTTTACCCTGTATATATCACACAGTGTGTGTGGGAGAGTTTACCCTGTATATATCACACAGTGTGTGTGGGAGAGTTTATCCTGTATATATCACACAGTGTGTGTGGGAGAGTTTACTCTCTATATATCACACAGTGTGTGTGGGAGAGTTTACCCTGTATATTTCACACAGTGTGTGTGGGAGAGTTTACCCTGTATATATCAGACAATGTGAGTGGGAGAGTTTAGCCTGTATATATCACACAGTGTGTGTGGGAGAGTTTACCCTGTATATATAACACAGTGTGTGTGGGAGAGTTTACCCTGTATATATCACACGGTGTGTGTGGGAGAGTTTACCCTGAAAATATCATAGTGTGTGTGGGAGTGTTTACCCTGTATATATCGCACAGTGTGTGTGGGAGAGTTTACCCTGTTTTTATCACACAGTGTGTGCAGGAGAGTTTACCCTGTATATATCACACAGTGTGTGTGGGAGAGTTTACCCTGTATATATCACACAGTGTGTGTGGGAGAGTTTACCCTGTATGTATCACACAGTGTGTGTGTGGGAGAGTTTACCCTGTATATATCACACAGTGAGTGCGGGAGATTTTACCCTGTATATATCACACAGTGTGTGTGCGGGAGAGTTTACCCTGTATATATCACACAGTGTGTGTGGGAGAGTTTACCCTGTATATATCACACAGTGTGTGTGGGAGAGTTTACCCTGTATATATCACACAGTGTGTGTGGGAGAGTTTACCCTGTATATATCACACAGTGTGTTTGGGAGAGTTTACCCTGTATATATCACACAGTGTGTGTGGGAGAGTTTACCCTGTATATATCACACAGTGTGAGTGGGAGAGTTTACCCTCTATATATCACACAGTGTGTGTGGGAGAGTTTACCCTGTATATATCGCACAGTGTTTGGGAGTGTTTACCCTTTTTATATCACACAGTATGTTTGGGAGAGTTTACCCTGTATATATCACACAGTGTGTGTGGGAGAGTTTCCCCTGTATGTATCACACAGTGTGTGTGTGGGAGAGTTTACCCTGTATATATCACACAATGTGTTTTGGAGATTTTACCCTGTATATATCACACAGTGTGCGTGTGGGAGACTTTACCCTGTATATATCACACAGTGTATGTGGGAGAGTTTTCCCTGTATATATCACACAGTGTGTGTGGGAGAGTTTACCCTGTATATATCACACAGTGTGTGTGGGAGAGTTTGCCGTTTATATATCACACAGTGTGTGTGGGAGAGTTTTCCCTGTATATATCACACAGTGTGTGTGTGGGAGAGTTTACCCTGTATATATCACACAGTGTGTGTGGGAGAGTTTACCCTGTATATATCACACAGTGTGTGTGTGGGAGAGTTTACCCTGTATTTATCACACAGTGTGTGTGGGAGAGTTTACCCTGTGTACATCACACAGTGTGTGTGGGAGAATTTACCCTGTATATATCACACAGTGTGTGTGGGAGAGTTTACCCTGTATATATCACACAGTGTGTGTGGGAGAGTTTACCCTGTATACATCAGACAGTGTGTGTGGGAGAGTTTACCCTGTATATATCACACAGTGTGTGTGGGAGAGTTTACCCTGTATATATCACACAGTGTGTGTGAGAGAGTTTACCCTGTATATATCACACAGTGTGTGTGTGGGAGAGTTTACCCTGTATATATCACACAGTGTGTGTGGGAGAGTTTACCCTGTATATATCACACAGTGTGCGTGGCAGAGTTTACCCTGTATATATCACACAGTGTGTGTGGGAGAGTTTACCTGTATATATCGCACAGTGTGTGTGGGAGTGTTTACCCTGTACATATCACACAGTATGTGTGGGAGAGTTTACCCTGCATATATCACACAGTGTGTGTGGGAGAGTTTACCCTCTATATGTCACACAGTGTGTGTGGGGGAGAGATTACCCTGTATATATCACACAGTGTGTGTGTGGGAGGGTTTACCCTGTATATATCACACAGTGTGTGTGGGAGTGCTTACCCTGTATATATCACACAGTGTGTGTGGGAGAGTATACCCTGTATATATCACAAAGTGTGTGTGGGAGAGTTTACCCTGTATAAATCACACAGTGTGTGTGTGGGAGAGTTTACCCTGTATATATCACACAGTGTGTGTGTGGGAGAGTTTACCCTGTATATATCACACAGTGTGTGTGGGAGAGTTTACCCTGTATATATCACACAGTGTGTATGGGAGAGTTTACCCTGTATATATCACACAGTGTGTGTGGGAGAGTTTACCCTGTATATGTCACACAGTGTGTGTGGGAGAGTTTACCCTGTATATTTCACACAGTGTGTGTGGGAGAGTTTACCCTGAATATATCAGACAATGTGAGTGGGAGAGTTTAGCCTGTATATATCACACAGTGTGTGTGGGAGAGTTTACCCTGTATATATAAGACAGTGTGTGTGGGAGAGTTTACCCTGTATATATCACACGGTGTGTGTGGGAGAGTTTACCCTGTATATATCATACAGTGTGTGTGGGAGTGTTTACCCTGTATATATCGCACAGTGTGTGTGGGAGAGTTTACCCTGTATATATCACACAGTGTGTGTGGGAGAGTTTACCCTGTATGTATCACACAGTGTGTGTGTGGGAGAGTTTACCCTGTATATATCACAAAGTGAGTGCGGGAGATTTTACCCTGTATATATCACACAGTGTGTGTGGGAGTGTTTACCCTGTATATATCGCACAGTGTGTGTGGGAGAGTTTACCCTGTTTTTATCACACAGTGTGTGTAGGAGAGTTTACCCTGTATATATCACACAGTGTGTGTGGGAGAGTTTACCCTGTATATATCACACAGTGTGTGTGGGAGAGTTTACCCTGTATGTATCACACAGTGTGTGTGTGGGAGAGTTTACCCTGTATATATCACACAGTGAGTGCGGGAGATTTTACCCTGTATATATCACACAGTGTGTGTGCGGGAGAGTTTACCCTGTATATATCACACAGTGTGTGTGGGAGAGTTTACCCTGTATATATCACACAGTGTGTGTGGGAGAGTTTACCCTGTATATATCACACAGTGTGTGTGGGAGAGTTTACCCTGTATATATCACACAGTGTGTTTGGGAGAGTTTACCCTGTATATATCACACAGTGTGTGTGGGAGAGTTTACCCTGTATATATCACACAGTGTGAGTGGGAGAGTTTACCCTCTATATATCACACAGTGTGTGTGGGAGAGTTTACCCTGTATATATCGCACAGTGTGTGGGAGTGTTTACCCTTTTTATATCACACAGTATGTTTGGGAGAGTTTACCCTGTATATATCACACAGTGTGTGTGGGAGAGTTTCCCCTGTATGTATCACACAGTGCGTGTGTGGGAGAGTTTACCCTGTATATATCACACAGTGTGTGTGGGAGAGTTTCCCCTGTATGTATCACACAGTATGTTTGGGAGAGTTTACCCTGTATATATCACACAGTGTGTGTGGGAGAGTTTCCCCTGTATGTATCACACAGTGTGTGTGTGGGAGATTTTACCCTGTATATATCACACAGTGTGTGTGCGGGAGAGTTTACCCTGTATATATCACACAGTGTGTGTGGGAGAGTTTACCCTGTATATATCACACAGTGTGTGTGGGAGAGTTTACCCTGTATATATAAGACAGTGTGTGTGGGAGAGTTTACCCTGTATATATCACACGGTGTGTGTGGGAGAGTTTACCCTGTATATATCACACAGTGTGTGTGGGAGTGTTTACCCTGTATATATCGCACAGTGTGTGTGGGAGAGTTTACCCTGTATATATCACACAGTGTGTGTGGGAGAGTTTACCCTGTATGTATCACACAGTGTGTGTGTGGGAGAGTTTACCCTGTATATATCACAAAGTGAGTGCGGGAGATTTTACCCTGTATATATCACACAGTGTGTGTGCGGGAGAGTTTACCCTGTATATATCACACAGTGTGTGGGGGAGTGTTTACCCTGTATATGTCACACAGTGTGTGTGGGAGAGTATACCCTGTATATATCACACAGTGTGTCTGGGAGAGTGTACCCTGTATATATCACACAGTGTGTGTGGGAGAGTTTACCTAGTATATATCACACAGTGTGTGTGGGAGAGTTTACCCTGTATATATCACACAGTGTGTATGTGGGAGAGTTTACCCTGTATATATCACACAGTGTGTATGTGGGAGAGTTTACCCTGTATATATCACACAGTGTGTGTGGGAGAGTTTGCCCTGTATATATCACACAGTGTGTGTGGGAGAGTTTACCCTGTATATATCACACAGTGTGTGTGGGAGAGTTTACCCTGTATATATCACACAGTGTGTGTGGGAGAGTTTACCCTGTATATATCACACAGTGTGTGTGGGAGAGTTTACCCTGTATATATCACACAGTGTGTTTGGGAGAGTTTACCCTGTATATATCACACAGTGTGTGTGGGAGAGTTTACCCTGTATATATCACACAGTGTGTGTGGGAGAGTTTACCCTGTATATATCACACAGTGTGTGTGTGGGAGAGTTTACCCTGTATATGTCACACAGTGTGTGTGGGAGAGTTTACCCTGTATATATCACACAGTGTGTGTGGGAGAGTTTACTCGGTATATATCAGAAAGTGTGTGTGGGACAGTTTACCCTGTATATATCACACAGTGTGTGTGGGAGTGTTTACCTTGTATATATCACACAGTGTGTGTGGGAGAGTTTACACTGTATATATCACACAGTGTGTATGTAGGAGGGTTTACCCTGTATATATCACACAGTGTGTGTGGGAGAGTTTACCCTGTATATATCACACAGTGTGTGTGAGAGAGTTTACCCTGTATATATCACACAGTGTGTGTGGGAGAGTTTACCCTGTATATATCACACAGTGTGTGTGGGAGAGTTTACCATGTATATATCACACAGTGTGTGTCGGAGAGTTTACCCTGTATATATCACACAGTGTGTGTGGGAGAGTTTACCCTGTATATATCACACAGTGTGTGTGGGAGAGTTTACCCTGTATATATCACACAGTGTGTGTGGGAGAGTTTACCCTGTATATATCAGACAGTGTGTGTGGGAAAGTTTACCCTGTATATATCACACAGTTTGTGTGGGAGAGTTTACCCTGTATAAATCACACAGCGTGTGTGGGAGAGTTTACCCTTTATATATCACACAGTTTGTGTGTGGGAGAGTTTACCCTGTATATATCACACAGTGTGTGTGGGAGAGTTTACCCTGTATATATCACACAGTGTGTGTGTGGGGGAGTTTACCCTGTATATAACACACAGAGTGTGGGGGAGAGTTTACCCTGTTTATATCACACAATGTGTGGGGGAGAGTTTACCCTATATATATCACACCGTGTGTGTGGGAGAGTTTACCCTGTCTATATCACACAGTGTGTGTGTGGGAGAGTTTACCCCGTATATATCACTCAGTGTGTGTGGGAGAGTTTACACTGTATATAGCACACAGTGTGTGTGTGAGAGTTTACCCTGTATATATCACACAGTGTGTGTGGGAGAGTTTACCCTATATATATCACACAGTGTATGTGTGCAGATTTTACCCTGTATATATCACACAGTGTGTGTGGGAGAGTTTACCCTGTATATATCACACAGTGTGTGTGGGAGTGTTTACCCTGTATATATCACACAGTGTGTGTGGGTGAGTTTACCCTGTATATATCACACAGTGTGTGTGTGAGAGTTTACCCTGTATATATCACACAGTGTGTGTGGGAGAGTTTACCCTGTATATATCACACATTGTGTGTGGGAGAGTTTACCCTGTATATATCACACAGTGTGTGTGGGAGAGTTTACACTGTATATATCACACAGTGTGTGTGTGAGAGTTTACCCTGTATATATCACACTGTGTGTGTGGGAGAGTTTACCCTGTATATATCACACATTGTGTGTGGGAGAGTTTACCCTGTATATATCACACAGTGTTTGTGGGAGAGTTTACCCTGTATATATCACACACTGTGTGTGGGAGAGTTTACCCTGTATATATCACACAGTGTGTGTGGGAGAGTTTACCCTGTATATATCACACAGTGTGTGTGGGAGAGTTTACCCTGTATATATCACACAGTGTGTGTGTGGGAGAGTTTACCTGTATATATCACACATTGTGTGTGGGAGAGTTTACCCTGCATATATCACACAGTGTGTGTGGGAGAGTTTACCCTGTATATATCACACAGTGTGTGTGTGGGAGAGTTTACCCTGTATATATCACACAGTGTGTGTGCGGGAGAGTTTGCCCTGTATATATCACACAGTGTGTGTGGGAGAGTTTACCCTGTATATATCACACAGTGTGTGTGGGAGAGTTTACCCTGTATATATCACACAGTGTGTGTGTGGGAGAGTTTACCCTGTATATATCACACAGTGTGTGTGGGAGAGTTTACTCGGTATATATCAGAAAGTGTGTGTGGGACAGTTTACCCTGTATATATCACACAGTGTGTGTGGGAGAGTTTACCTTGTATATATCACACAGTGTGTGTGGGAGAGTTTACACTGTATATATCACACAGTGTGTATGTAGGAGGGTTTACCCTGTATATATCACACAGTGTGTGTGGGAGAGTTTACCCTGTATATATCACACAGTGTGTGTGAGAGAGTTTACCCTGTATATATCACACAGTGTGTGTGGGAGAGTTTACCCTGCATATATCACACAGTGTGTGTGGGAGAGTTTACCATGTATATATCACACAGTGTGTGTCGGAGAGTTTACCCTGTATATATCACACAGTGTGTGTGGGAGAGTTTACACTGTATATATCACACAGTGTGTGTGGGAGAGTTTACCCTGTATATATCACACAGTGTGTGTGGGAAAGTTTACCCTGTATATATCAGACAGTGTGTGTGGGAAAGTTTACCCTGTATATATCACACAGTTTGTGTGGGAGAGTTTACCCTGTATAAATCACACAGCGTGTGTGGGAGAGTTTACCCTTTATATATCACACAGTTTGTGTGTGGGAGAGTTTACCCTGTATATATCACACAGTGTGTGTGGGAGAGTTTACCCTGTATATATCACACAGTGTGTGTGTGGGGGAGTTTACCCTGTATATAACACACAGAGTGTGGGGGAGAGTTTACCCTGTTTATATCACACAATGTGTGGGGGAGAGTTTACCCTATATATATCACACCGTGTGTGTGGGAGAGTTTACCCTGTCTATATCACACAGTGTGTGTGTGGGAGAGTTTACCCCGTATATATCACTCAGTGTGTGTGGGAGAGTTTACACTGTATATAGCACACAGTGTGTGTGTGAGAGTTTACCCTGTATATATCACACAGTGTGTGTGGGAGAGTTTACCCTATATATATCACACAGTGTATGTGTGCAGATTTTACCCTGTATATATCACACAGTGTGTGTGGGAGAGTTTACCCTGTATATATCACACAGTGTGTGTGGGAGTGTTTACCCTGTATATATCACACAGTGTGTGTGGGTGAGTTTACCCTGTATATATCACACAGTGTGTGTGTGAGAGTTTACCCTGTATATATCACACTGTGTGTGTGGGAGAGTTTACCCTGTATATATCACACATTGTGTGTGGGAGAGTTTACCCTGTATATATCACACAGTGTGTGTGGGAGAGTTTACACTGTATATATCACACAGTGTGTGTGTGAGAGTTTACCCTGTATATATCACACTGTGTGTGTGGGAGAGTTTACCCTGTATATATCACACATTGTGTGTGGGAGAGTTTACCCTGTATATATCACACAGTGTTTGTGGGAGAGTTTACCCTGTATATATCACACACTGTGTGTGGGAGAGTTTACCCTGTATATATCACACAGTGTGTGTGGGAGAGTTTACCCTGTATATATCACACAGTGTGTGTGGGAGAGTTTACCCTGTATATATCACACAGTGTGTGTGTGGGAGAGTTTACCTGTATATATCACACATTGTGTGTGGGAGAGTTTACCCTGTATATATCACACAGTGTGTGTGGGAGAGTTTACCCTGTATATATCACACAGTGTGTGTGTGGGAGAGTTTACCCTGTATATATCACACAGTGTGTGTGCGGGAGAGTTTGCCCTGTATATATCACACAGTGTGTGTGGGAGTGTTTACCCTGTATATATCACACAGTGTGTGTGTGGGAGTGTTTACCCTGTATATATCACACAGTGTGTGTGGGAGAGTTTGCCCTGTATTTCTCACACAGTGTGTGTGGGAGAGTGTACCCTGTATATATCACACAGTGTGTGTGGGAGAGTTTACCTAGTATATATCACACAGTGTGTGTGGGAGAGTTTACCCTGTATATATCACACAGTGTGTGTGTGGGAGAGTTTACCCTGTATATATCACACAGTGTGTGTGGGAGAGTTTGCCCTGTATATATCACACAGTGTGTGTGGGAGAGTTTACCCTGTATATATCACACAGTGTGTGTGGGAAAGTTTACGCTGCATATATCACACAGTGTGTGTGGGATAGTTTACCCTGTATATATCACACAGTGTGTGTGGGAGAGTTTACCCTGTATATATCACACAGTGTGTGTGGGAGAGTTTACCCTGTATATATCACACAGTGTGTGTGGGAGAGTTTACCCTGTATATATCACACAGTGTGTGTGTGGGAGAGTTTACCCTGTATATATCACACAGTGTGTGTGGGAGAGTTTACCCTGTATACATCACACAGTGTGTGTGGGAGAGTTTACCCGGTATATATCACAAAGTGTGTGTGGGAGAGTTTACCCGGTATATATCACACAGTGTGTGTGGGAGAGTTTTCCTTGTATATATCACACAGTGTGTGTGGGAGAGTTTACCCTGTATATATCACACAGTGAGTATGTGGGAGGGTTTACCCTGTATATATCACACAGTGTGTGTGGGAGAGTTTACCCTGTATATATCACACAGTGTGTGTGGGAGAGTTTACCATGTATATATCACACAGTGTGTGTCGGAGAGTTTACCCTGTATATATCACACAGTGTGTGTGGGAGAGTTTACCCTGTATATATCACACAGTGTGTGTGGGAGAGTTTACCCTGTATATATCACACAGTGTGTGTGGGAGAGTTTACCCTGTATATATCATACAGTGTGTGTGGGAATGTTTACCCTGTATATATCACACAGTTTGTGTGGGAGAGTTTACCCTGTATATATCACACATTGTGTGTGGGAGAGTTTACCCTGTATATATCACACAGTGTTTGTGGGAGAGTTTACCCTGTATATATCACACACTGTGTGTGGGAGAGTTTACCCTGTATATATCACACAGTGTGTGTGGGAGAGTTTACCCTGTATATATCACACAGTGTGTGTGGGAGAGTTTACCCTGTATATATCACACAGTGTGTGTGTGGGAGAGTTTACCTGTATATATCACACATTGTGTGTGGGAGAGTTTACTCTGTATATATCACACAGTGTGTGTGGGAGAGTTTACCCTGTATATATCACACAGTGTGTGTGTGGGAGAGTTTACCCTGTATATATCACACAGTGTGTGTGCGGGAGAGTTTGCCCTGTATATATCACACAGTGTGTGTGGGAGTGTTTACCCTGTATATGTCACACAGTGTGTGTGGGAGAGTTTACCCTGTATTTCTCACACAGTGTGTGTGGGAGAGTGTACCCTGTATATATCACACAGTGTGTGTGGGAGAGTTTACCTAGTATATATCACACAGTGTGTGTGGGAGAGTTTACCCTGTATATATCACACAGTGTGTGTGTGGGAGAGATTACCCTGTATATATCACACAGTGTGTGTGAGAGAGTTTACCCTGTAGATATCACACAGTGTGTGTGTGGGAGAGTTTACCCTGTATATATCACACAGTGTGTGTGGGAGAGTTTACCATGTATATATCACACAGTGTGTGTCGGAGAGTTTACCCTGTATATATCACACAGTGTGTGTGGGAGAGTTTACCCTGTATATATCACACAGTGTGTGTGGGAGAGTTTACCCTGTATATATCACACAGTGTGTGTGGGAGAGCTTACCCTGTATATATCATACAGTGTGTGTGGGAATGTTTACCCTGTATATATCACACAGTTTGTGTGGGAGAGTTTACCCTGTATATATCACACATTGTGTGTGGGAGAGTTTACCCTGTATATATCACACAGTGTTTGTGGGAGAGTTTACCCTGTATATATCACACAGTGTGTGTGGGAGAGTTTACCCTGTATATATCACACAGTGTGTGTGGGAGAGTTTACCCTGTATATATCACACAGTGTGTGTGTGGGAGAGTTTACCTGTATATATCACACATTGTGTGTGGGAGAGTTTACCCTGTATATATCACACAGTGTTTGTGGGAGAGTTTACCCTGTATATATCACACAGTGTGTGTGGGAGAGTTTACCCTGTATATATCACACAGTGTGTGTGGGAGAGTTTACCCTGTATATATCACACAGTGTGTGTGTGGGAGAGTTTACCTGTATATATCACACATTGTGTGTGGGAGAGTTTACCCTGTATATATCACACAGTGTGTGTGGGAGAGTTTACCCTGTATATATCACACAGTGTGTGTGTGGGAGAGTTTACCCTGTATATATCACACAGTGTGTGTGCGGGAGAGTTTGCCCTGTATATATCACACAGTGTGTGTGGGAGTGTTTACCCTGTATATGTCACACAGTGTGTGTGGGAGAGTTTACCCTGTATTTCTCACACAGTGTGTGTGGGAGAGTGTACCCTGTATATATCACACAGTGTGTGTGGGAGAGTTTACCTAGTATATATCACACAGTGTGTGTGGGAGAGTTTACCCTGTATATATCACACAGTGTGTGTGTGGGAGAGATTACCCTGTATATATCACACAGTGTGTGTGTGGGAGAGTTTACCCTGTATATATCACACAGTGTGTGTGGGAGAGTTTGCCCTGTATATATCACACAGTGTGTGTGGGAGAGTTTACCCTGTATATATCACACAGTGTGTGTGGGAAAGTTTACGCTGCATATATCACACAGTGTGTGTGGGATAGTTTACCCTGTATATATCACACAGTGTGTGTGGGAGAGTTTACCCTGTATATATCACACAGTGTGTGTGGGAGAGTTTACCCTGTATATATCACACAGTGTGTGTGGGAGAGTTTACCCTGTATATATCACACAGTGTGTGTGGGAGAGTTTACCCTGTATATATCACACAGTGTGTGTGTGGGAGAGTTTACCCTGTATATATCACACAATGTGTGTGGGAGAGTTTACCCTGTATACATCACACAGTGTGTGTGGGAGAGTTTACCCGGTATATATTAAAAAGTGTGTGTGGGAGAGTTTACCCGGTATATATCACACAGTGTGTGTGGGAGAGTTTTCCTTGTATATATCACACAGTGTGTGTGGGAGAGTTTACCCTGTATATATCACACAGTGAGTATGTGGGAGGGTTTACCCTGTATATATCACACAGTGTGTGTGGGAGAGTTTACCCTGTATATATCACACAGTGTGTGTGAGAGAGTTTACCCTGTATATATCACACAGTGTGTGTGTGGGAGAGTTTACCCTGTATATATCACACAGTGTGTGTGGGAGAGTTTACCATGTATATATCACACAGTGTGTGTCGGAGAGTTTACCCTGTATATATCACACAGTGTGTGTGGGAGAGTTTACCCTGTATATATCACACAGTGTGTGTGGGAGAGTTTACCCTGTATATATCACACAGTGTGTGTGGGAGAGTTTACCCTGTATATATCATACAGTGTGTGTGGGAATGTTTACCCTGTATATATCACACAGTTTGTGTGGGAGAGTTTACCCTGTATATATCACACAGTGTCTGTGGGAGAGTTTACCCTTTATATATCACACATTGTGTGTGGGAGAGTTTACCCTGTATATATCACACAGTGTTTGTGGGAGAGTTTACCCTGTATATATCACACACTGTGTGTGGGAGAGTTTACCCTGTATATATCACACAGTGTGTGTGGGAGAGTTTACCCTGTATATATCACACAGTGTGTGTGGGAGAGTTTACCCTGTATATATCACACAGTGTGTGTGTGGGAGAGTTTACCTGTATATATCACACATTGTGTGTGGGAGAGTTTACCCTGTATATATCACACAGTGTGTGTGGGAGAGTTTACCCTGTATATATCACACAGTGTGTGTGTGGGAGAGTTTACCCTGTATATATCACACAGTGTGTGTGCGGGAGAGTTTGCCCTGTATATATCACACAGTGTGTGTGGGAGTGTTTACCCTGTATATGTCACACAGTGTGTGTGGGAGAGTTTACCCTGTATTTCTCACACAGTGTGTGTGGGAGAGTGTACCCTGTATATATCACACAGTGTGTGTGGGAGAGTTTACCTAGTATATATCACACAGTGTGTGTGGGAGAGTTTACCCTGTATATATCACACAGTGTGTGTGTGGGAGAGATTACCCTGTATATATCACACAGTGTGTGTGTGGGAGAGTTTACCCTGTATATATCACACAGTGTGTGTGGGAGAGTTTGCCCTGTATATATCACACAGTGTGTGTGGGAGAGTTTACCCTGTATATATCACACAGTGTGTGTGGGAAAGTTTACGCTGCATATATCACACAGTGTGTGTGGGATAGTTTACCCTGTATATATCACACAGTGTGTGTGGGAGAGTTTACCCTGTATATATCACACAGTGTGTGTGGGAGAGTTTACCCTGTATATATCACACAGTGTGTGTGGGAGAGTTTACCCTGTATATATCACACAGTGTGTGTGGGAGAGTTTACCCTGTATATATCACACAGTGTGTGTGTGGGAGAGTTTACCCTGTATATATCACACAGTGTGTGTGGGAGAGTTTACCCTGTATACATCACACAGTGTGTGTGGGAGAGTTTACCCGGTATATATTAAAAAGTGTGTGTGGGAGAGTTTACCCGGTATATATCACACAGTGTGTGTGGGAGAGTTTTCCTTGTATATATCACACAGTGTGTGTGGGAGAGTTTACCCTGTATATATCACACAGTGAGTATGTGGGAGGGTTTACCCTGTATATATCACACAGTGTGTGTGGGAGTGTTTACCCTGTATATATCACACAGTGTGTGTGAGAGAGTTTACCCTGTATATATCACACAGTGTGTGTGTGGGAGAGTTTACCCTGTATATATCACACAGTGTGTGTGGGAGAGTTTACCATGTATATATCACACAGTGTGTGTCGGAGAGTTTACCCTGTATATATCACACAGTGTGTGTGGGAGAGTTTACCCTGTATATATCACACAGTGTGTGTGGGAGAGTTTACCCTGTATATATCATACAGTGTGTGTGGGAATGTTTACCCTGTATATATCACACAGTTTGTGTGGGAGAGTTTACCCTGTATATATCACACAGTGTCTGTGGGAGAGTTTACCCTTTATATATCACACAGTTTGTGTGTGGGAGAGTTTAGCTTTATATATATCACAGTGTGTGTGGGAGAGTTTACCCTGGATATATCACACAGTGTGTGTGTGGGAGAGTTTACCCTGTATATAACACACAGTGTGCGGGGGAGATTTAACCCTGTTTATATCACACAGTGTGTGGGGGAGAGTTTACCCTATATATATCACACCGTGTGTGTGGGAGAGTTTACCCTGTATATATCACTCAGTGTGTGTGGAAGAGTTTACACTGTATATATCACACCGTGTGTGTGTGAGAGTTTACCCCGTATATAACACACAGTGTGTGTGGGAGAGTTTACCCTGTATATATCACACAGTATGTGTGTGGGAGAGTTTACACTGTATATATCACACAGTGTGTGTGGGAGAGATTACCCTGTATATATCACACAGTGTGTGTGGGAGATTGTACCCTGTATATATCACACAGTGTGTGTGGGAGAGTTTACCCTGTATGTATCACACAGTGTGTGTGGGAGAGTTTACCCTGTATATATCACACAGTGTGTGTGGGAGAGTTTACCCTGTATATATCACACAGTGTGTGTGGGAGTGTTTACCCTGTATATATCACACAGTGTATGTGGGAGAGTTTACCCTTTATTTTTAACAGTGTGTGTGGGAGAGTTTACCCTGTATATATCACACAGTGTGTGTGGGAGAGTTTACCCTGTATATATCACACAGTGTGTGTGGGCGAGTTTACCCTGTATATATCACGCAGTGTGTGTGTGGGAGAGTTTAACCTGTATATATCACACAGAGTGTGTGGGAGAGTTTAACCTGTATATATCACACAGTGTGTATGGGAGAGGTTACCCTGTATATATCACACAGTGTGTGTGGGAGAGTTTACCCTGTATATATCACACAGTGTGTGTGGTAGAGTCTACCCTGTATATATCACACAGTTTGTGTGTGGGAGAGTTTACCCTGTATATATCACACAGTGTGTGTGGGAGAGTTTACCCTGTATATATCACACAGTGTGTGTGGGACAGTTTACCCTGTATATTTCACACAGTGTGTGTGGGAGAGTTTACCCTGTATATATCACACAGTGTGTGTGGGAGAGTTTACCCTGTATATATCACACAGTGTGTGGGGGAGAGTTTACCCTGTATATATCACACAGTGTGTGTGGGAGAGTTTACCCTGTATATATCACACAGTGTGTGTGGGAGATTTTACCCTGTATATATCACACAGTGTGTGTGGGAGAGTTTACCCTGTATTTATCACACAGTGTGTGTGGGAGAGTATACCCTGTATATATCACACAGTGTTAATGGGAGAGTTTACCCTGTATATATCACACAGTGTTTGTGGGAGAGTTTACCCTGTATATATCACACAGTGTGTGCGGGAGGGTTTACCCTGTATATATCATACAGTGTGTGTGGGAGAGTTTACCCTGTATATATCACACAGTGTGTGTGTTGTAGAGTTTACCCTGTATATATCACACAGTGTGTGTGGGAGAGTTTACCCTGTACATATCACACAGTGTGTGTGGGAGAGTTTACCATGTATATATCACACAGTGTGTGTGGGAGAGTTTACCCTGTATATATCACACAGTGTGTGTGGGAGAGTTTACCCTGTATATATCACACAGTATGTGTGTGGGGGAGTTTACCCTGTATATATCACACAGTGTGTGTGGGAGAGTTTACCCTCTATATATCACACCGTGTGTGTGGGAGAGTTTACCCTTTATATGTCACACAATGTGTGGGAGAGTTTACCCCCTGTATACTTTAATCATTCCTATTATGTTCATTAATAACTAGACATTCTTATTATGAACAGCTTGCTTCTAGCTAGACATTTATTCAGTACACGTTCTCTAGGTACAGCATCTGTAGAGATTCCGCATGTATATTTCTGTGTGCAGGCTTCCATCTTGACTGCTGCCTTCTGGTTAGCCTTGTGCATCATGGGTAGTGTAGCCTTAAACACATGTATATGCACAGCAATACAGCTCTATAGCGCCACCTAGTATACTATTCTAGAATGACATGTTATTGATCATTACAGTACCTGCCCAGTGTATGGAATTCCTTTCTTGAAATAATCCTCCATTTGCTCAAAGGTGATCTTTGTAATATCCGTAATGACATTGCACGCAGCAGTTTGATGCATGTAAAAACCTGAGAGGAAGGGAGAGTTTGTTAACCAGGAGGTCATCGTGGCAGAGGGAGACAGAAACAGAGAATGAGACAGAGAAAGAGAGAGAGAAAAAGTCTGAGAGAGCAGGAGAAATAGAGAGAGAGAGAAACAGAGAGAGAGAGAGAGAGAGACAGAGAGAGAAAGAGAGATAGAGACAGAGACACAGAGGGAGAGATAGAGAGAGAGAGAGAGGATGACAAAGAGAGAGGCAAAGAAACAGAGTGAGAGAGACACAGACAGAGAGAGAGAGAGAGAGAGAGACAGAGAGAGAGAAAAACCAAGCAAGAGAGAGACAGAGAGAGAGAGACAGAGACAGAGAGGGAGAGATAGAGAGAGAGAGAGAGGATGACAAAGAGAGAGGCAAAGAAACATAGAGTGAGAGAGACAGAGACTGACACAGAGGGAGGCAGAGAGAGAGAGACAGACAGACAGACACAGGCAGAGAGAGCGACAGAGACAGAGACAGACCGACAGAGAGAGAGAGAGACAGGGAGAGAGAGAGGTAGAGAGCGAGAGAGACAGACAGAAAGAGAGAGAGAGACAGAGAGTGAGAGAAACCAAGCAAGAGAGAGAGAGACAGACAGAGAGAGAGAGAGAGAGACAGAGAGAGAGAGAGACAGAGAGTGAGACAGACCGACAGAGAGAGAGAGAGACAGGGAGAGCGAGGCAGAGAGCGAGAGAGGCACAGAGAGAGAGAGAGAGAGAGACAGAGAGTGAGAGAAACCAAGCAAGAGAGAGAGAGACAGAGAGAGAGAGAGAGAGACAGAGAGCATCAGGGAGCTTCAGCATAGCAGTGAATGCACTAAAAGAAAAAGCCCGAAGAGCCCTATATGCAATAAAAAGAAAATTCTACAACATCCAAATCCCAATCAAAATCTGGCTCAAAATATTTGACAGCATAATCCTGCCCATTGCGCTGTACGGTAGTGAAGTATGGGGCCCACTCAATCACCATAGCTACACTAAATGGGAAAAACACACAACAGAAGCCCTACATGCAGAATTTTGCCGAAGCATTCTTCGCACCCAAAGGAAAACACCAACAAATGCATGCAGAGCCGAACTAGGCAGATACCCACTGATAATAAACATCCAAAAACGAGCACTAAACTTCCTAAATCACCTCAAATCTAGCTCCCCAGACACCCTTCATTTTAAAGCCTTCCAGACCCAAGAGCTAAACCCAGAAAAGAGTCCCCTGAGTCAGCTGCTACTGAAACTAAGTACTCCTACTCAGCCGGACCCTGACCAGTCCCAGACCAACACTGCCGTCCAAACACCAATCCGAGTGAACCAAATCATTAAACAATGCAAAGAAACCTACCTGGAACATTGGAACAAAATAACCAAAAGCCAAAGCAGATTAGAATGTTACCGGGCCCTAAAAAGAGAATATAAACTGGCAGACTATATCTCGACCATCAGAGACACAAAACAGAGACAGACCCTCACCATGTACAGACTAAGCGACCACCAACTGGCAATTGAAAAAGGAAGATACAAGAAATCCTGGCAGCCTAGAGAGAATAGAATATGTGATCAATGTCTGGCCGGCGAGGTTGAGACAGAGATGCATTTCCTCCTAAAATGTGAAAAATTCAACACAACAAGAAACATATTATTTGACAAGCTCAGCCAAACAACCCCAGATTTCAAAGAATTGGATGACCTGTCAAAATTAAGATTAGTCCTGGGAGAAGGAGACAGACCATACCTTGGTGTCAAATATGTAACAACATGTCACAACCTGAGGACTGTTTAAAATTAATACTGAATGTACCCAACGATGTACAACGACTGTTTAAATTAATTTTGTTTAAAGTAATATTGTATGTACCCAACGAAGGTCAAAATTGTTTGACACCTACAGAATGTTGGAAAACTACTTCTTGTTATGTAAGCTTTGGCAATATGGTTCCCTGTAAACTTTCATGCCAATAAAGCATTTGAATTGAATTGAATTGAAATTGACAGAGAGTGAGACAGACCGACAGAGAGAGAGAGAGACAGGGAGAGAGAGAGAGAGAAACCAAGCAAGAGAGAGAGACAGAGAGAGAGACAGAGAGAGAGAGAGAGAGAGAGAGAGAGAACGAGAGAGACAGTTGAGGACAGAGCTGTTGAGCCCACCCACTCACCTGTTCCCTCCTCGCTCAGTTTAAAGTCGGCGTTAATGCGCCTGTTGTATTGTCCGTTCCTGAGACGGAATATCGCGGTGCCAAGATCTTTGGCTAGGCAGCCATCGGAGTCCGTCTGAGATGGAGAGAGAGGGGCCAGGTCAGTTCAAAAAAGGGAAAGAGGCTGCGAGGTTACTCAACTTGGTGGAATTATCCATGATACGAAGAGCTCTAAGTTAGGTTTCGAGTGCAAGTGCGTGAATGCATGAAGTGTGGTTAATAATGTTGGTGCACTTAAGGCACATATAGCCACATGGGAATATGATACTGAGGCCTGGCTCAAAAAGGGGGAGGGTTGGATGCTGGGGACAAGGTATTCAGGAAAGATAGGGAAGGAAAAAGAAGGAGGGGTAGCAGTTTTGATTAAGAAAAATATTACATTGCTAGAAAGAGAGAATATCCTTGCAGGATCAAAGACAGAAACTATTTGGTTGGAGTTGAGAAAAAATAACAGAGCCCACTGAAAGTGCAGCGCTCCCTCAGTACTGCCCCTCCGACAGTGCAGCACTCCCTCAGTACTGTCCCTCCGACAGTGCAGCACTCCCTCAGTACTGCCCCTCCAACAGTGCAGCACTCCCTCAGTACTGCCCCTCCGACAGTGCAGCACTCCCTCAGTACTGCCCCTCCAACAGAGCAGCACTCCCTCAGTACTGCCCCTCCGACAGTGCAGCGCTCCCTCAGTACTGCCCCTCCAACAGTGCAGCACTCCCTCAGTACTTCCCCTCTGACAGTGCAGCACTCCCTCAGTACTGCCCCTCCAACAGTGCAGCGCTCCCTCAGTACTGCCCCCTCCAACAGTGCAGCACTCCCTCAGTACTGCCCCTCTGACAGTGCAGCGCTCCCTCAGCACTTCCCCTCCGACAGTGCAGCGCTCCCTCAGTACTGCCCCTCAATAGTGCAGCGCTCCCTCAGTACTGCGCCTCTGACAGTGCAGCATTCCCTCAGTACTGCCCCTCCAACAGTGCAGCGCTCCCTCAGTACTGCCACTCCAGCAGTGCAGCGATCCCACAGCACTGCCCCTGACAGTGCAGCGCTCCCTCAGTACTGCCCTTCCGACAGTGCAGCACTTTCTCAGTATTGCCCCTATGATAGTGCAGCGCTCCCTTAGTACTGCCCCTCCAATAGTGCAGTGCTCCCTCAGTACTGCCACTCCGACAGGGCAGCACTCCCTCAGTACTGCCACTCCGACAGTGCAGCGCTCCGTCAGTACTGACCCACCGACAGTGCAGCCCTCCCTCAGTACTGACCCTCCGACAGTGCAGCGCTCCGTCAATACTGTCCCTCCGACAGTGCAGCACTCCCTCAGTACTGTCCCTCCGACAGGGCAGCACTCCCTCAGTACTGACCCTCTGACAGTACAGCACTCCCTCAGTACTGCCCCTCTGACAGTGCAGCACTCTCTCAGTACAGGTTCCTCCAACAGTGCAGCGCTCCCTTAGTACTGACCCTCCGACAGCGCAGGGCTCTCTCAGTACTGACCCTCCGACAGTGCAGCCCTCCCTCAGTACTGACCCTCCGACAGTGCAGCGCTCCGTCAATACTGTCCCTCCGACAGTGCAGCACTCCCTCAGTACTGTCCCTCCGACAGGGCAGCACTGCCTCAGTACTGACCCTCTGACAGTACAGCACTCCCTCAGTACTGCCCCTCTGACAGTGCAGCACTCTCTCAGTACAGGTTCCTCCAACAGTGCAGCGCTCCCTTAGTACTGACCCTCCGACAGCGCAGGGCTCTCTCAGTACTGACCCTCCGACAGTGCAGCGCTCCCTCAGTACTGACCCTCCGACAGTACAGCACTCCCTCCGTACTGACCCTCCGACAGTGCAGCGCTCCGTCAGTACTGTCCCTCTGACAGTACAGCACTCCCTCAGTACTGTCTCTCCGACGGGGCAGCGCTCCCTCAGTACTGCCCCTCCAACAGTGCAGTGCTCCCTCAGTACTGCCCCTCCAACAGTGCAGCACTCCCTCAGTACTGCCCCTCGATAGTGCAGCGCTCCCTCAGTATTACCCCTCCGACAGTGCAGCACTCCCTCAGTACAGGCCCTCCGACAGTGCAGCACTCCCACAGTACTGCCCTCTGACTGAGCAGCGCTCCCTCAGGACTGCCCTCCGACAGTGCAGCGGTCCCTCAGAGCTGCCCCTCCGACAGTGCCGCACTCCCTAAGTACTGCCCCTCCGACAGTGCAGCGCTCCCTCCGTACTGCCCCTCGATAGTGTGGCACTCCCTCAGTACAGCCCCTCCGACAATGCAGCACTCCGACAGTACTGCACTCCGACAGTGCAGCGATCCCTGTGCGAGTCATCAAAGAGTGCTGTGAGTTTGGGTAAGTGTGGGAGTTCTTTAATTGTTATTTCTCTTTAAATCATTCTTGATAAGATTACTTAAGCAGTCTAAGTAAAGGGGAAAAGTTAAATATTTGGGATTCTGTTGGTTTAAGAAGAGTAAAACAAGGTTACACTGCAGTAGGAGTAAATTGGCACACCAGGCAGTGGAAACCAGTTTTCATACAATCAGCAGGGGTGACTCATTTGGCTGTAAACAAACAAACAATATAAAAAGACCAGTGCTAGTGCGAGCACTGAGTGCGAGTCATCAAAGAGTGATGTGAGTTTGGGTAAGTGTGAGTTAGGGTAAGTGGGATGTCAGTTGCTTTTTTCAAACTTTAACTCTGTGGGTTGTAATTAATAAGGCCTTTCTGGTGCAGAATGACTGTTCGTAAACCATTTAACTGGTGTAACTAGAGGGATTGATTTAATTTAAATCCAATTAATTAAAGGGGATACCAGCATCTAAAATCGGGCAGAGGGTGTCCATAACTAACAATAAAAAATGTAATTAATTACATAGAATGGAGCAGGTGATGTGTTACTGTTGCGAGATGTGGGAGCCGATGAACCCCATTGAGGCTCACGGTGATTATGTCTGTGACAAGTGTCTGCTGCTACAGGAACTCCAGCTCCGTGTTGATGAGCTGGAGTCTGAGCTTCAGACACTGCGACACATCAGGGAGGGGGAGAAGTACCTAGAATCTGTGTATCAGGAGGTGGTCACACCTATGAAGTTAATTAATTCAGATGTAGCCCATGGTCAGGGACAGGACGGTGTGACTACGAGTGAGGCAGGTACGGGGATCCAGGAGGTAGAGCTGGAGGAGACGCAGCCCTTGCTCTCATCCAACAGGTTCGAGGTTCTTACTCCCTGTGGGGACAGGAGCAGGGACTGCAGAGAGGATGAGCAACCTGGCCACAGCACCGTGGAACAGGGGGCCATTCAAGAGGCGGGAGTAAATAGAAATGTTGTAGTGGTAGGGGATAGTATTATTAGGGGGATAGATAGAGTTCTCTGCAGCCGAGAGCGAGAGTCCCGAAGGCTGTGTTGCCTACCAGCGTTAAGGACATCTCCTCTGGGCTGGAAAGAAACTTGCAGTGGGAGGGGGTGGATCCAGTTGTCGTGGTCCATGTTGGTACAAATGATGTAGATAGGACTAGGAAGCCGGTTCTTTTAAAGGAGTATGAGCAGCTAGGGGTCAAATTAAAAAACAGAACCTCAAGGGTAATAATCTCTGGATTATTACCTGAGCCACGAGTGAATTTGGCTAGGTCAAATAAAATTAGAGAGTTAAATGCGTGGCTCAAAGACTGGTGTGGGAGAAATGGGTTTTGCTTCCAGGGACACTGGCACCAGTACCGGGGCAGGAGGGAGCTGTTCCGTTGGGACGGGCTTCACTTGGCCAGTGCTGGGACTAGAGTCCTGGTGGATCATATAACTAGGGCTGTAGAGAGGACTTTAAACTAACTAGTGCGGGGGCGGGGGGAGGTTCCTAGAGAGCAAATAATAAAAATGACAACAGAGAAGGTGATAGACTTAGGAAGCAGTGGGGAAATTAAAAACCAGAGCGTGTCAGGAAGGGGCAGAAGGTATGGAGTAAAAGGTAAAGTAATAACAAGGGCAAAAGCAGGAACTAAGTGTCACAAAACATATTTGAATGTTCTCTATCTGAATGCACGTAGCATTCGTAACAAAATAGACGAGTTAATGGCACAAATAACTACATATGGGTATGATCTTGTGGCCATTACAGAAACATGGCTGCAGGGTGACAATGCCTGGGAATTAAACATAACAGGTTATTTAACGATCAGGAAGGACAGGCAGGAAGGAAGGGGAGGTGGGGTGGCTATGTTAATAAAGGAAGGAATCACTGTAATACAGAGAAATGATATTGGGTCAAAAGATCAGGATAATGAAACAGTTTGGGTGGAGGTAAGGAATAACAAGGGGAAAAAAACACTAGTGGGCATAGTCTATAGGCCTCCGAATAGTGGCAACTCTGTTGGACGGAGTATCAATCAGGAAATAGTTGAGGCTTGTAATAAGGGAACATCTATAATTATTATTTTAACTATCATATTAATTGGACAAATGAAATTGGGCAGGGCTGCCTTGAGGATGAGTTCATTGAGTGTATTAGGGATGGGTTTCTTGAGCAGTATGTAACTGAACCGACCAGGGGGCAAGCAACCATAGATCTGGTCCTGTGGAACGAGACAGGATTAATTAAAAATGTCCGAGTAAAGGATCCCCTTGGAATGAGTGACCATAACATGGTTGAATTCTATATTCAATTAGAGGATGAGAAGGTTGGATCTCAAACAAGCGTGCTAAGCTTGAATAAAGGAGACTATGAAGGTATGAGAGCGGAATTGAGTAGAGTGGATTGGGAAAATAGATTAAAGGGTAAGACGATACATGATCAGTGGTGTACATTTAAGGAGTTATTTTACAACTTCCAAAAAATATATATTCCACTGAGAAGAAAAGGGTGTAAAAGAAAAGACAGCCATCCGTGGCTAAGTAAAGAAATTAAGGATAGTATTCGACTAAAAGCAAGGGCATATAAGGTAGCCAAATCTAGTGGGAGGATAGAGCATTGGGAAAACTTTAAAAGACAGCAAAAAATAACAAAAAGATTGATTAAGAAAGGGGAGATAGATTATGAAAGTAAATTAGCAAAATTTATAAAAACAGATAGTAAGAGTTTTTATAGTTATATAAAAAGAAAAAGGGTGGCTAAAGTAAATGTTGGTCCCTTAGAGGATGAGACCGGGAAATTAATGGTGGGAAATATGGAGATGGCAAAAACACTGAATGAATATTTTATATCAGTCTTTACAGTAGAGGACACTAAGAATATCCCAACACTGGACAAACAGGGGGCTATGGGGGGGAGGAGCTAAACATGATCAAAATCACTAAGGAAGTGGTACTCGGTAAAATAATGGGACTCAAGGCGGATAAATCACCTGGACCTGATGGCTTACATCCTAGGGTCTTGAGGGAAGTGGCGGTAGGGACTGTGGATGCATTGGTAATAATTTTCCAAAACTCCTTGGACTCAGCAAAGGTCCCGGCAGACTGGAAAACTGCTAATGTAACACCCTTATTTAAAAAGGGCAGTAGACAGAAGGCTGGAAACTATAGACCGGTTAGCCTAACATCTGTGGTAGGTAAACTTTTGGAGTCCATTATTAAGGAGACAGTAACAGGACATTTGGATAATCATAATTTAATAGGACAAAGTCAGCATGGTTTTATGAAGGGGAAGTCATGTTTGACAAATTTGCTGGAGTTCTTTGAGGAAGTAATATACAGGGTGGATAAAGGGGAACCAGTGGACGTAGTGTATTTAGACTTCCAAAAGGCATTTGACAAGGTGCCACACAAAAGATTATTGCTTAAGATAAAAAATCACGGGATTGGGGGTAATATTCTGGCATGGATAGAGGATTGGCTATCTAACAGAAGGCAGAGAGTTGGGATAAATGGTTCATTCTCAGACTGACAATCAGTAACTAGTGGTGTTCCGCAGGGGTCAGTGCTGGGTCCCCAACTCTTTACAATCTATATTAATGATTTGAAGGAGGGGACCGAGTGTAACATATCAACGTTTGCAGATGATACTAAGATGGGAGGGAAAGTAGTGAGTGAGGAGGACATAAAAAATCTGCAAGGGGGCATAGAGAGGCTAAGTAAGTGGGCAGAGCTTTGGCAGATGGAATACAATACTGGAAAGTGTGAGGTTATGCACTTTGGCAGGAAAAATCGTAGAGCAAGTTATTATCTTAATGGCAAGAAACTGAAAAGTACTGAAGTACAAAGGGATCTGGGGGTCCTGGTGCACGAAACTCAAAAGGTTAGTATGCAGGTGCAGCAAGTGATTAAGAAGGCCAATGGAATGTTGGCTTTCATTGCTAGGGAGATAGAATATAAAAATAGGGAGGTATTGCTTCAGTTGTACAAGGTATTGGTGAGACCGCACCTGGAATACTGCATACAGTTTTGGTGTCCATACTGAAGAAAGGAAATACTTGCTCTCGAGTCAGTACAAAGAAGGTTCACTCGGTTAATCCCGGGGATGAGGGGATGGACATAAGAGGAGAGGTTGAGTAGATTGGGATTCTACTCATTGGAGTTCAGAAGAATGAGAGGCAATCTTATTGAAACATATAAGATTGTGAAGGGATTGGATCGGGTGGATGCGGGGAGGATGTTCCCGATGATGGATGAAACTAGAACTAGGGGGCATAGTCTTAGAATAAGGGGCTGCTCTTTCAAAACTGAGATGAGGAGGAACTACTTCACTCAGAGGGTGGTATGTCCATGGAATATGCTGCCCCAAAAAGCTGTAGAAGCAACATCATTACATAAATTTAAAACAGAAATAGACAGTTTCCTAGAAGTAAAGGGAAATAAGGGTTACCGGGAGCGGGCAGGAATTTGGACATGAGTCTACGTTTGGATCGGACATGGCCCTGTGGGTAGCGGAGCGGGCCCAGGGGCCATGTAACCTGATCCTGCTCCTATTTCGTGTGTCTAAATCTGTTAGATTCAGGAGATGGTTCTGTGATAGTAGATTGGCGGTTAGGATCAGATCAGCCATGATCTTATTGAATGGTGGAGCAGGCTCGAGGGGCCGATTGGCCTACTCCTGCTCCTATTTCTTATGTTCTTATGTTCTTATGTACTGCCCCTCCGACAGTGCAGCACTCCCTCTGTACAGGCCCTCCGACAGTGCAGCACTCCCACAGTACTGCCCTCTGACTGAGCAGCGCTGCCTCAGCACTGCCGTCCGACAGTGCAGCACTCTCTCCGTACTGCCCTCCGACAGTGCAGCACTCCCTCAGTACTGCTCCCTGACAGTGCAGCGCTCCCTCAGTACTGCGCCTCCGACAGTGCAGCGCTCCCTCAGTACTGCCCTCTGACAGTGCAGCACCCTCTCAGTACTTCCCTCCGAACGTGCAGCGCTCCTTCAGTACTGCTCCCTGGCAGTGCAGCGTTCCCTCAGTGCTGCCCTTCCGACAGTGCAGCACTCCCTCAGTACTGTCCCTCCGACAGTGCAGTGCTCCCTAAGTACTGTCTCTCTGACAGTGCAGCGCTCCATCAGTACTGACCCTCAGCAAGTGCTGTTATCCCTCAGTACTGCCCCTCCGACAGTGCAGCGCTCCCTCAGTACTGACCCTGTGACAGTGCAGCACTCCCTCAGTACTGCCCCTCTGACAGTGCAGCCCTCCCTCAGAACTGACCCCCTGACAGTGCAGCACTCCCTCAGCACTGCCCGTCCGACAGTGCTGTACTCCCTCAGTACTGCCCCTCCGACAGTGCAGCACTCTCTCAGTACAGGCCCCTCTGACAGTGCAGCGTTCCCTCAGTACTGACCCTCCAACAGCACAGCGCTCTCTCAGCACTGACCCTCCGACAGTGCAGCGCTACCTCAATACTGACCCTCCGACAGCACAGCGCTCTCTCAGTAGTGACCCTCCGACAGTGCAGCACTCCCTCAATACTCAGCCTCCGACAGTGCAGCACTCCCTCAGTACTGACCTTCCGACAGTTTAGCGCTCCCTCGGTACTGAACCTCCGACAGTACAGCGCTCCTTCAGTACTGACCCTCTGACAGTGCAGCACTCCCTCAGTACTGACCCTCCGACAGTGCAGCACTCCCTCAGCATAACCCTCCAACACAGCAGTGCTCCCTCAGTACTGACCCTCCGACAGTGCAGCACTCCCTCAGTACAGACCCTCCAACAGTGCAGCACTCCCTCAGGACTGACACTCCGACATTGCAGCGCTCCATCAGTACTGCCCCTCCGACAGTGCAGTGCTCCCTCAGTACTGACCCGCTGACATTGCAGCGCTCTCTCAGTACTGCCCCTCCGACAGTGCAGCTCTCCCTCAGTACTGCCCCTGACAGTGCAGCACTCCCCCAGTACTGCCCCTCTGACAGTGCAGTGCTCCCTCAGTACTGCCCCTCTGACAGTGCAGCTCTCCCTCAGTCCTGACCCTCCGAAAGCGCAGCTCTCCCTCAGCACTGCCACTCCGACACTGCAGTGCTCCCTCAGTACTGTCCCTCCGACAGTGCAGTGCTCCCTCAGTACTGCCCCTCTGACAGTGCAGTGCCCACTCAGTACTGCTCTTTCGACAGTGCAGCGCTCCCTCAGTACTGCCCCTCCGACAGTGAAGCTCTCCCTGAGCACTGAACACCCAACAACACAGCTCTCCCTCAGTACTGCCACTCCGACTGTGCAGCGCTCTCTCAGTATTGCCCCTCTGACAGTGCAGCGCTCCCTCAGTACTGACCCTCCGACAGTGCAGCATACCCTCAGTACTGCTCCTCCGACAGTGCAGCTCTCCCTCAGCACTGAACACCCAACAGCGCAGCCCTCCCTCAGTACTGCGACACGGACTGTGCAGTGCTCTCTCAGTATTGACCCTCTGACAGTGCTGCACTCCCTCAGTACTGACCCTCTGACAGTACAGCGCTCCCTCAGTACTGACCCACCGAGAGTGCAGCACTCCCTCATTGTAAACCTCCGACACTGCAGCGCTCCCTCAGTACTGACCCTCCGACAGTGCAGCACTCCCTCAGTACAGACCCTCCGACAGTGCAGCACTCCATCAGTACTGCCCCTCCGACAGTGCAGCGCTCCCTCAGAGCTACCCCTCTAACAGTGCCGCACTTCCTCAGTACTGCCCCTCCGACAGTGCAGCGCTCCGTCCGTACTGCCACACGATAGTGCGGCACTCCCTCAGTACAGCCCTTCCGACAATGCAGCACTCCAACAGTACTGCACTCCGACAGTGCAGCGATCCCTCAGTACAGCCCCTCCGACAGTGCAGCACTCCCAAAGTACTGTCCTCCGACAGTGCAGCACTCCCACAGTACTGCCCTCAGACAGTGCAGCACTCTCTCAGTACTGCCCCTCCGAATGTGCAGTGCTCCCTCAGTACTGCTCCCTGACAGTGCAGGCTCCCTCAGTACTGCCCCTCCGACAGTGCAGCGCTACCTCAGTACTGCCCTCTGACAGTGCAGCACCCTCTCAGTACTGCCCTCCAGCCGTGCAGCGCTCCCTCAGTACTGCTCCCTGACATTGCAGCTCTCCCTCAGTACTGCCCCTCCGACAGTGCAGCGCTCCCTCAGTACTGCCCCTCCGACAGTGCAGCGCTCCCTAAGTACTGTCCCTCCGACAGTGCAGCGCTCCCTCAGTACTGACCGTCAGCAAGTGCTGTTATCCCTCAGTATTGCCCCTCCGACAGTGCAGGGCGCCCTCAGTACTGACCCTCCGACAGTGCAGCGCTCCCTCAGTACTGACCCTCCCACAGTACAGCGTTCCCTCAGTACTCACCCTCCGACAGTGCAGCACTCCCTCAGTACTAACCTTCCGACAGTGCAGCACTCCCTCAGTACAGGCCCTCCAACAGTGCAGCACTCCCTCAGGGCTGAACCTCCGACATTGCAGCGCTCCCTCAGTACTGCCCCTTCAGCGGTGCATCACTCCTTCAGTACTGCCACTCTGAAAGTGCAGCACTCCCTCAGTACTGTCCCTCCGACATCACAGCGCTCCCTCAGTACTGACCCTCTAACAGTGCAGCACTCCCTCAGTACTGTCCCTCCGACCGGGCAGCGCTGCCTCAGTACTGCCCTTCGACAGTGCAGTGCTCCCTCAGAGTTGCCCCTCCGACAGTGCCGCACTCCCTCAGTACTGCCCCTCCGACAGTGCAGCGCTCCCTCCATACTGCCCCGCGATACTGCTGCACTCCCTCAGTACAGCCCCTCCGACAATGCAGCACTCTGACAGTACTGCACTCCGACAGTGCAGCGATCCTTCAGTACAGCCCCTCCGACAATGCAGCACTCCCAAAGTACTGTCCTCCGACAGTGCAGCACTCCCACAATACTGCCCTCCGACAGTGCAGCACTCTCTCAGTACTGCCCTCCGACAGTGCAGCGCTCCCTCAGTACTGGTCCCTGACAGTGCAGCGCTCCCTCAGTACTGCCCTCCGACAGTGCAGCACTCTCTCAGTACTGCCCTCCGACAGTGCAACGCTCCCTCAGTCCTGCTCCCTGACAGTGCAGCGCTCCCTCAGTACTATAGCAAAATACTGCAGATGTTGGAAATCCGAAATAACAACAGAAAATGCTGGAAAAACCCAGCAGTTGAGGCAACACCCGTGGAGAGAAATTTGAGTTGACGTTTCGGGTCGAACCCTTCTTCAAAACTGGAAAGAAAAGAAGACAGATCGGAGGCAGGGCTGTGATCGGACAAAAGAAGTGAAAGAAACAAAAGAAGTAAAAGAGACAATAAAAGGTATTAGAAGCTAGACGAGATGGTAATAGGCTGAGATTGGGTGTAAAGTGTACTGGCAGGGCAAGAGATAGCTGCCAGGTGTGAGAGAGAAACAAAAGGAAAGGGGGGGTGGAAAAGGAGTGGAAAAATTACAAGAAAAAATGTAATAGGGGCCAAGGTTATGATCTGAAATTGTTGAACTCGATACAGAGTCCGGAAGGCTGCAGACTGCCTAATCGGAAGATGAGGTGCTGTTCCTTGAGTTTACATTGAGCTTCCGTGGAACAATACAAGAGGCCAAGTACAGTGAGGTCCGAGTGGGAATGGAGCGGTGAATTAAAATGACAGGCGACCGGAAGCTCGGGGTCACCCTTACAGACTGAACGGAGGTGTTCTGCAAAGCAGTCACCCAATCTGCGTTTGGTCTCCCCAATGTAGAAGAGACCGCATCGTGAGCAGTGAATATAGTATACTAGATTGCGAGAAGTACAAGTAAATCGCTGTTTCACCTGGAAGGGGTGTTTGGGGCCCTGGACAGTGGGAAGGGGGGAGGTATAGGGGCAGGTGTTACATCTCCTCTGCTTGCACGGGAAGGTGCCATGCGAAGGGGAAGGGGTGTTGGGGGTGATAGAGGAGTGGACTAGGGTGTCTCAGAGGGAGCAGTCCCTACGGAATGCTGAAAGGGGAGGGGAGGGGAAGATACATTTGGTGGTGGGATCACTTTGGAGGTAGCGGAAATGCCGGAGGATGCTCCGTTGAATGTGGAGGCTGGTGGGGTGAAAGGTGAGGACAAGGGGAACCCTATCGTGGTTCCGGGAGGGAGGGGCAGCGGTGAGGGCAGAAGTGCGGGAGATAGAACTGACACGGTCGAAGGCAGTGTCAACCACGGTAGAGGGCAACTTTAAAAGGAGGAGCGAGGCGAGGCCCGACCACAGCGGCTGACCCGGGAGTGGAGTGAGCAGCGACGCCCGACCAATTCAACAGCAGGGGAGAGAGGTAAAAAGTAATCAAAGTGTGACGTCAGCAGGAAGCAGGTAAGTGATTGGTTGGTGAGTATTTCTCTCTTTTTTAAACTTTAACTCTGGTTTATAGTTTCTAAGGTCTCTCTAGTGTAGCAGGGACTGTTGGTAAACCAATTAACTGTAGTGTAATTAGTGGGATTGATTGATTTAATTTAAATTCAATTAATTAAAGGGTAAGTCATGGCAGGACAGCCCGGCCCCGTGATCTGCTCCTCCTGCGATATGTGGGAACTCAGGGACACTTCCTGTGTCCCTGACAACTACATGTGCAGGAAGTGCATCCAGCTGCAGCTACTGACAGACCGCATTGCGGCGCTGGAGCTGTGATTGGATACATACTGGAGCGTTCACGATGCTCAGGACAGCGTGAATAGCACGTTTACGGAGTTGGACACACCGCAGGTAGAGGTTGGGCAGGAAGAAAGGGAACGGGTGACCAACAGGCAGAGTACTAGGTGCAGGAAGGTAGTGCAGGGGTCCCCTGTGGCCATCCCCCTCTCCAACAGATACATCACTTTGAGTACTGTTGGGGGGGATGGCTTATCAGAGGAAGGCAGCAGCAGCCAACTTCCTGGCACCATGGGTGGCTCTGCTGCACAGAATGGGAGGAAAAAGAGGGGTAGAGCTATAGTAATAGGGGATTCAATTGTAAGGGGAATAGATAGGTGTTTCTGTGGCCGCAAACGAGACTCCAGGATGGTGTGTTGCCTCCCTGGTACAAGGGTCAAGGATGTCTCTGAGCGGCTGCAGAACATCTTGGAAGGGGAGGGTGAACAGTCAGTTGTTGTGGTGCATATAGGCACCAACGATATAGGTAAAAAGCGGGATGAGGTCCTAAAAGCGGATTATAGGGAGTTAGGAGATAAATTAAAAAACAGGACCTCAAAGGTAGTAATCTCAGGATTGCTACCAGTGCCACGTGCTAGTCAGAGTAGAAATAGAAGGATACTTCAGATGAATACATGGCTAGAGGAATGGTGCCAGCGGGAGGGATTCAAGTTCCTGGGACATTGGAACCAGTTCTGGGGGACGTGGGATCAGTTCAAACCGGACTGTTTGCACCTGGGCAGGGCTGGAACCGATGTCCTAGGGGGAGTGTTTGCTCGTGCTGTGGGGGAGGGTATAAACTAAAATGGCAGGGGATTGGGAACCTGAGCAGGAAGACAGAGGAAAGGGAAACAAGGATAAAAGCAAAAGATAGGAAGGAGAAAAACAAAAGTGGCAGTCAGAGAAATCAACAGTTTAAATCAAACATGGCCACAGTAAATAATAATTCTAATAGGTCTAAGAGCGTTAAAAAAACAAGCCTGAAGGCTTTGTGTCTTAATGCGAGGAGCATTTGTAATAAGGTGGATGAATTGGCTGCGCAAATTGAAGTAAACAAATACGATTTGGTTGGGATTACGGAAACGTGGCTCAAGGAAGGCCAGGACTGGGAACTCAACATCCAGGGGTATTCGATATTCAGGAAAGATAGGCAAAAAGGAAAGGGAGGTGGGGTAGCATTACTGGTTAAAGAAGGGATTAACACAATTGTAATGAAGGATATTAGCTCTGATGAGGTGGAATCTGTATGGGTTGAATTGAGAAATACTAAGGGGAAAATAATGTTAGTGGGTGTGGTTTATAGACCTCCAAACAGTAAGGCGGAGGTTGGGGATGGCATTAAAAGGGAAATTAAAGAAGCGTGCAATAAGGGCACAGCAGTCATCATGGGTGACTTTAATCTACATATAGATTGGGCCAACCAAATTAGTAATAATACTGTGGAGGGGGAATACCTGGAGTGTTTACGGGATGGTTTCCTGGACCAATATGTCGAGGAACCAACCAGAGATCAGGCCATCTTAGACTGGGTATTATGTAACGAGGAAGGATTAATTAGCAATCTTGTTGTACGAGGCCCCTTGGGTCAGAACGATCATAATATGATCGAATTCTTCATTAAGATGGAGAATGAAGTAGTTGATTCGGAGACTAGGGTCCTCAATTTAAATAAAGGAAACTACGATGGTCTGAGGAGCGAGTTGGGTAGGATTGATTGGGGAATGGCACTCAAAGGGTTGACGGTGGATAGGCAATGGCAAACATTCACAGACCGAATGGATGAACTACAGAATTTCTTCACCCCAGTTTGGCATAAAAATAAATCAAAAAAGGTGACTCAACCGTGGCTAACAAGGGAAATTAGGGATAGCATAAGGTCCAAGGAGAGGGCATATAAATTAGCCAGAAAAAGCAATAATCCTGAGGATTGGGAGCAGTTTAGGATTCAACAAAGGAGGACAAAGGGATTAATTAAGAAAGGGAAAATAAAATATGAGAGTAAGCTTTCAGGGAACATAAAAACTGACTGTAAAAGCTTTTATAGATATGTGAAGAGAAAAAGATTGGTGAAGTCAAGCGTAGGTCCCTTGCAGTCAGAATCGGGGGAATTTATAATGGGGAACAAAGAAATGGCAGATCAACTAAATACATATTTTGGTTCTGTCTTCACAAAGGAGGACACAAATAACCTCCCAGAGATGCCGGGGAACATAGGGTCTGATGAAAGTGTGGAACTGAAAGAAATCAGTATTTGTAGGGAAATGGTGTTCGGAAAATTGATGGGACTGAAGGCCAATAAATCCCCAGGGTCTGATAATCTACATCCCAGGGGACTTAAGGAAGTGGCCCTAGAATTAGTAGATGCATTGCTGGTCATCTTCCAGAACGCGATAGACTCTGGAACGGTACCCATGGATTGGCGGGTAGCTAATGTTACCCCACTATTCAAAAAAGGTGGTGGAGAAAAGGCGGGGAATTATAGACCGGTAAGCTTGACATCGGTAGTGGGGAAAATGCTAGAGTCCATTATAAAAGATGTAACAGCAGAGCACTTGGAAAGCAGTGACTGGATCAGACAAAGTCAACATGGATTTACAAAAGGTAAATCATGCTTGACTAATCTACTGGAATTTTTTGAGGATGTAACTGGTAAAATAGATAAGGGAGAACCAGTGGATGTGGTGTATTTGGACTTTCAGAAGGCTTTCGATAAGGTCCCACATAAGAGATTAGCGTGCAAAATTAAGGCACATGGGATTGGGGGCAAGGTATTGACTTGGATAGAGAACTGGTTGGCGGACAGAAAGCAAAGAGTTGGAATAAACGGGTCGTTTTCCGAGTGGCAGGCAGTGACTAGTGGGGTACCGCAAGGATCGGTCCTAGGACCCCAGCTGTTCACAATATATATTAATGATCTGGACGAGGGAATTGGATGTAATATCTCCAAATTTGCAGATGACACAATGCTGGGTGGGCGTGTATGCTGTGAGGAGGATGTCGTGAAACTCCAGTATGATTTGGACAGGTTGGGTGATTGGGCAGAAACATGGCAAATGCACTATAATGTGGATAAATGTGAGTTTATCCACTTTGGTGGCAAAAACAGGAAGGCAGATTATTATTTGAATGGCAATAGATTGGGAGAAGTGCAAAGAGACCTGGGTGTTCGTGTGCACCAGTCGCTGAAGGTAAGCATGCAGGTGCAGAAGGCGGTTAAGAAGGCAAATGGTATGTTGGCCTTTGTAGCAAGAGGGTTCGAGTACAAGAGCAAGGATGTCTTGCTGCAGTTGTACAGGGCCTTGCTGAGACCGCACCTTGAGTATTGTGTGCAGTTTTGGTCGCCTTAACTGAGGAAGGATGTTCTTGCCATGGAAGGAGTGCAGCGAAGATTCACCAGGCTGATACCTGGGATGGCAGGAATGACATATGAGGAGAGATTGTGTCGATTGGGCTTATACTCACTGGAGAGTAACCACAACAGTGCTAACCACTATGCCACCGTGCAGCCGTATATCTACGGCAGCACGGTGGCATAGTGGTTAGCACTGTTGCCTCACAGCGCCAGAGACCCGGGTTCGAATCCGGCCTCGGTTGACTGTCTGTGTGGAGTTTGCACATTCTCCCCATGTTTGCGTGGGTTTCCTCCGGGTGCTCCGGTTTCCTCCCACAGTCCAAAGATGTGCGGGTTAGGTTGATTGGCTATGATAAAAAATTGACCCTTAGTGTTAGGGGGATTACATACGTGGGGTTACGGGGATAGGTTGGGATATGTGTTGGTGTAGGGGTTACGGGGATCGGGTGGGATATGTGTCAGTGCAGGCTCGATGGGCCGAAATGGCCTCTATCTGCACTGTGGGGTTTCTGTGATTCTGTGATTCCGTGAGTTTAGAAGATTGAGAGGGGATCTCATCGAAACCTATAAAATTCTGTCAGGCCTGGACAGACTAGATGCAGGAAGGATGTTTCTGATGGCCGGGGAGTCCAGAACCAGGGGTCATAGTCTAAGGATAAGGGGTAAGCCATTTAGGACTGAAATAAGGAGGAATTTCTTCACCCAGAGAGTGGTGAACCTGTGGAATTCTCTGCCACAGAGGGCAGTGGAGGCCAGTTCATTAAGTATATTCAAGAAAGAGTTGGATATATCTCTTAAGGCTAAAGTGATCAAGGGATATGGGGAGAAGGCAGGGACAGGTTACAGAATTTGAATGATCAGCCATGATCTCATTGAATGGCGGAGCAGGCTCGAAGGGCCGAATGGCCTACTCCTGCTCCTATCTTCTATGTTTCTATGTTTCTATCTTCTCGTTGTGGAAAAAGGAAGACATATCTGAAGCACTGGTGTGGAAGGTGGCATCGTCGGGGCAGATACGGCAGATACGGCAGAGATGGAGAAACTGGGAGAATGGAATAGAGTCCTTACAGGAAGCGGGGTGGGAGGAAGTTTAGTCCAGGGACCTGTGGGAGTCAGTGGGCTTTGTAGTGAATATTGGTCGATAACCTATCCCCAGGGATGGAGACGGAGAAGTCGAGGAAGGGAAGGGAAGAGTCAGAGATGGACCATGTGAAGGTGAGGGAAGGATGGAAATTGGAGGCAAAGTGAATGAAATTGTCAAGTTCGGGGCGAGAGCAGGAAACGACACCGATACAGCGATACAGTCATCAATGTATCGGAAAAAGAGGTGAGGGAGGGGACCCGAGTAGGACTGGAACAAAGATTGTTCCACATAGCCCACGAAAAGGCAGGCATAGCTAGGACCCATGCGGGTACCCATAGAAACACCTTTGATTTGGAGGAAATGAGTGGAGTTAAAGGAGAAGTTGTTCAATGTGAGAACAAGTTCAGACAGGCGGAGGAGGGTGGTGGTGGATGGGGACTGGTTGGGCCTCTGTTCAAGGAAGAAGCGGAGTGCCCTCAGGCCATCCTGGCGGGGGATGGAGGTGTAGAGGGATTGTACGTCCATGGTGAAATGGAGGCGGTTGGGGCCAGGAAACTGGAAACTGTTAAAGTGGCGGAGGGCGTCCGAAGAGTCGTGGATGTAGGTGGGAAGAGACTGGACAAGGGGAGAAAAGATAGAGTCGAGATAGGAAGAGATAAGTTCCGTGGGGCAAGAACAGGCTGAAACGATGGGTCTACCGGGGCAGTCCTGTTTGTGGACCTTGGGAAGGAGGTAGAAGCGGGCTGTGCGGGGTTGGGGAACTATGAGGTTGGTGGCAGCGGGGGGAAGATCTCCAGAGGAGATGAGGTCAGCGACAGTCTTGGAAACGGTGGTTTGATGTTCGGTAGTGGGGTCATGGTCCAGGTGGAGGTAGGAGGAGGCGTCGGAGAGTTGCCGTTCAGCTTCCGCTTGGTAGAGGTCAGTTCGCCAAGCAACAACAGCACCGCACTTGTCAGCAGGTTTAATGACAATGTCGGTGTTGGATCTGAGTGAATGGAGTGCTGCAAGTTCAGAGGGAGGTCGGTTGGAGTGAGTGAGGGGAGCAAAGAAATGGAGACGGCCGATGTCGCGGCGGCAGTTAGCGATGAAAAGATCTAGAGAGAGTAAGAGGCCAGGGGGAGGGGTCCAGGTAGAACGGGAATTCTGCAAGCGGGAGAAAGGGTCAGTTGTGTGGGGGGAAGATTCCTGGCCAGAGAAGTGGGCACAGAGACGAAGGCGGCGGAAAAAGAGCTCAACATCGTGCCGAGCTCGAAATTAATTGAGGTGGGGACATGAGGGGATGAACCTCAGTACTGCCCTCTGACAGTGCAGCACCCTCTCAGTACTGCCCTCTGACCATGCAGCGCTCCCTCAGTACTGCCCCTCCGACAGTGCAGCACTCCCTCAGTACTACCCCTCCGACAGTGGAGCACTCCCTCAGTACAGGCCCTCCGACAGTGCAGCACTCCCACAGTACTGCCCCTCTGACTGAGCAGCGCTCCCTCAGTACTGCCCTCCGACAGTGCAGCCCTCCCTCAGAGCTACCCCTCCAACAGTACCGCATTCCGTCAGTACTGCCCTCCGACAGTGCAGCGCTCCCTCCTTACTGCCCCCCGATAATGCCGCACTCCCTCAGTACAGCCCCTCCGACAATGCAGCACTCCGACAGTACTGCAGTCCGACAGTGCAGCGCTCCCTCAGTACAGCTCCTCCGAAAGTGCAGCACTCCCAAAGTACTGTCCTCTGACAGTGCAGCAGTCCCACAGTACTGCCCTCCGACAGTGCAGCACTCCCTCAGTACTGCCCTCCGACAGTGCAGCGCTCCCTCAGTGCTGCTCCCTGACAGTGCAGCGCTCTCTCAGTACAGCCCCTCTGACAGTGCAGCGCTCTCTCAGTGCTGCTACCTGACAGTGCAGCGCTCCCTCAGTACTGCCCTCCGACAGTGCAGCGCTCCCTCAGTGCTGCTCCCTGACAGTGCAGAGCTCCTTCAGTACTGCCCTCTGACAGTGCAGCGCTCCCTCAGTGCTGCTACCTGACAGTGCAGCGCGCCCTCAGTACTGCCCCTCCGACCGTGCAGCGATCCCTCAGTACTGCTCCCTGGCAGTGCAGCTCTCCCTCAGTACTGCCCCTCCGACAGTGCAGCACTCCCTCAGTACTGCCCCTCCGACAGTGCAGCTCTCCCTCAATATTGCCCCTCCGACGGTGCAGCGCTCCCTCAGTACTGTCCCTCCGACAGTGCAGTGCTGCCTAAGTACTGTCCCTCCGACAGTGCAGCGCTCCCTCAGTACTGACCCTCCGACAGTGCAGCACTCCCTCAGTATAACCCTCTGACAGTGCAGCGCTCCCTCAGTACTGTCCCTCCGACAGTGCAGTGCTCCCTCAGTACTGCCCCTCCGACAGGGCAGCGCTCCCTCAGTACTGACACTCTGCAGTGCAGCACTCCCTCAGTACTGTCCCTCCGACAGGGCAGCGCTCCCTCAGTACTGCCCACCGACATTATAGCGATCCCTCAGTACTGCCCCTCCGACAGTGCAGCGCTCCCTCAGTACTGCCCCTCCGACAGTGCCGCACTCCCTCAGTACTGACCTCCGACAGTGCAGCGCTACCTCAGAGCTGCCCCTCCGACAGTGCCGCACTCCCTCATTACTGCCCCTCCGAAAGTGCAGCGATTCCTCTGTACTGCCCGCCGATAGTGCGGCACTCCCTTAGTACAGCCCCTCCGATAATGCAGCACTCCGACAGTACTACACTCCGACAGTGCAGTGATCCCTCAGTACAGCCCCTCCAACAGTGCAACACTCCCACAGTACTGCCCTCTGACACTTCAGCACTCCCTCAGTACTGCCCTCCGAAAGTTCAGCGCTACCTTAGTCCTGCCCCTCCGACAGTGCTGCACTCCCTCACAACTGCCCCGCCGACAATGCAGCACTCCGACAGTACTGCACTCCGACAGTGCAGAGATCCCTCAGTACAGCCCCTCCGACAGTGCAGCACTCCCAAAGTACTGTCCTCCGACAGTGCAGCATGCCCACAGTCCTGCCCTCCGACAGTGCAGCACTCTCTCTGTACTGCCCTCCGAGAGTGCAGCGCTCCCTCAGTACTGCTCCCTGACAGTGCATCGCTCCCTCAGTACTGCCTCTCCGACAGTGCATCGCTCCCTCAGTACTGCCCTCTGGCAGTGCAGCACCCTCTCAGTATGCCCTCCGACCGTGCAGCGCTCCCTCAGTACTACTCCCTGGCAGTGCAGCTCTCCCTCGGTACTGCCCCTCCGACAGTGCAGCACTCCCTCAGTACTGCCCCTCCGACAGTGCAGCGCTCCCTCAGTATTGCCCCTCCGACGGTGCAGCGCTCCCTCAGTACTGTCCCCCCGACAGTGCAGTGCTCCCTAAGTACAGTACCTCCGACAGTGCAGCGCTCCCTCAGTACTGACCCTCAGCAAGTGCTGTTATCCCTCAGTACTGCCACTCCAACAGTGCAGCGCTCCCTCAGTACTGACCCTCCGACAGTGCAGCACTCCCTCAGTACTGCCCCTCTGACAGTGCAGTGCTCCCTAGGTACAGTACCTCCGACAGTGCAGCGCTCCCTCAGTACTGATCCTCAGCAATTGCTGTTATCCCTCAGTACTGCCCCTCCGACAGTGCAGCAGTCCCTCAGAACTGCCCCTCCGACAGTGCAGTGCTCCCCCAGTACTGCCCCTCCGACAGTGTAGAACTCTCTCAGTACTGCCCTCCGACAGTGCAGCGCTCCCTCAGTACTGCTCCCTGACAGTGCAGCGCTCCCTCAGCACTGCCCCTCCGACAGTGCAGCGCTCCCTCAGTACTGCCCTCTGACAGTGCAGCACTCCCTCAGTACTACCCCTCCGACAGTGGAGCACTCCCTCAGTACAGGCCCTCCGACAGTGCAGCACTCCCACAGTACTGCCCCTCTGACTGAGCAGCACTCCCTCAGTACTGCCCTCCGACAGTGCAGCGCTCCCTCAGAGCTACCCCTCCAACAGTACCGCATTCCGTCAGTACTGCCCTCCGACAGTGCAGCGCTCCCTCCTTACTGCCCCCCGATAATGCCGCACTCCCTCAGTACAGCCCCTCCGACAATGCAGCACTCCGACAGTACTGCAGTCCGACAGTGCAGCGCTCCCTCAGTACAGCTCCTCCGAAAGTGCAACACTCCCAAAGTACTGTCCTCTGACAGTGCAGCAGTCCCACAGTACTGCCCTCTGACAGTGCAGCACTCCCTCAGTACTGCCCTCCGACAGTGCAGCGCTCCCTCAGTGCTGCTCCCTGACAGTGCAGCGCTCTCTCAGTACAGCCCCTCTGACAGTGCAGCGCTCTCTCAGTGCTGCTACCTGACAGTGCAGCGCTCCCTCAGTACTGCCCTCCGACAGTGCAGCGCTCCCTCAGTGCTGCTCCCTGACAGTGCAGAGCTCCTTCAGTACTGCCCTCTGACAGTGCAGCGCTCCCTCAGTACTGCTCCCTGGCAGTGCAGCTCTCCCTCAGTACTGCCCCTCCGACAGTGCAGCACTCCCTCAGTACTGCCCCTCCGACAGTGCAGCTCTCCCTCAATATTGCCCCTCCGACGGTGCAGCGCTCCCTCAGTACTGTCCCTCCGACAGTGCAGTGCTGCCTAAGTACTGTCCCTCCGACAGTGCAGCGCTCTCTCAGTACTGACCCTCCGACAGTGCAGCACTCCCTCAGTATAACCCTCCGACAGTGCAGCGCTCCCTCAGTACTGTCCCTCCGACAGTGCAGTGCTCCCTCAGTACTGCCCCTCCGACAGGGCAGCGCTCCCTCAGTACTGACACTCTGCAGTGCAGCACTCCCTCAGTACTGTCCCTCCGACAGGGCAGCGCTCCCTCAGTACTGCCCACCGACATTGGAGCGATCCCTCAGTACTGCCCCTCCGACAGTGCAGCGCTCCCTCAGTACTGACCTCCGACAGTGCAGCGCTACCTCAGAGCTGCCCCTCCGACAGTGCCGCACTCCCTCATTACTGCCCCTCCGAAAGTGCAGCGATTCCTCTGTACTGCCCGCCGATAGTGCGGCACTCCCTCAGTACAGCCCCTCCGATAATGCAGCACTCCGACAGTACTACACTCCGACAGTGCAGTGATCCCTCAGTACAGCCCCTCCAACAGTGCAACACTCCCACAGTACTGCCCTCTGACACTTCAGCACTCCCTCAGTACTGCCCTCCGAAAGTTCAGCGCTACCTTAGTCCTGCCCCTCCGACAGTGCTGCACTCCCTCACAACTGCCCCGCCGACAATGCAGCACTCCGACAGTACTGCACTCCGACAGTGCAGAGATCCCTCAGTACAGCCCCTCCGACAGTGCAGCACTCCCAAAGTACTGTCCTCCGACAGTGCAGCATGCCCACAGTCCTGCCCTCCGACAGTGCAGCACTCTCTCTGTACTGCCCTCCGAGAGTGCAGCGCTCCCTCAGTACTGCTCCCTGACAGTGCATCGCTCCCTCAGTACTGCCCCTCCGACAGTGCATCGCTCCCTCAGTACTGCCCTCTGGCAGTGCAGCACCCTCTCAGTATGCCCTCCGACCGTGCAGCGCTCCCTCAGTACTACTCCCTGGCAGTGCAGCTCTCCCTCGGTACTGCCCCTCCGACAGTGCAGCACTCCCTCAGTACTGCCCCTCCGACAGTGCAGCGCTCCCTCAGTATTGCCCCTCCGACGGTGCAGCGCTCCCTCAGTACTGTCCCCCCGACAGTGCAGTGCTCCCTAAGTACAGTACCTCCGACAGTGCAGCGCTCCCTCAGTACTGACCCTCAGCAAGTGCTGTTATCCCTCAGTACTGCCACTCCAACAGTGCAGCGCTCCCTCAGTACTGACCCTCCGACAGTGCAGCACTCCCTCAGTACTGCCCCTCTGACAGTGCAGTGCTCCCTAGGTACAGTACCTCCGACAGTGCAGCGCTCCCTCAGTACTGATCCTCAGCAATTGCTGTTATCCCTCAGTACTGCCCCTCCGACAGTGCAGCGGTCCCTCAGAACTGCCCCTCCGACAGTGCAGTGCTCCCCCAGTACTGCCCCTCCGACAGTGTAGGACTCTCTCAGTACTGCCCTCCGACAGTGCAGCGCTCCCTCAGTACTGCTCCCTGACAGTGCAGCGCTCCCTCAGCACTGCCCCTCCGACAGTGCAGCGCTCCCTCAGTACTGCCCTCTGACAGTGCAGCACCCTCTCAGTATGCCCTCCGACCGTGCAGTGCTCCCTCAGCACCGCTCCTTGGCAGTGCAGCTCTCCCTCAGTACTGCCCCTCTGAAAGTGCAGCGCTCTCTCAGTATTGCCCCTCTGACAGTGCAGCGCTCCCTCAGTACTGACCCTCCGACAGTGTAGCAGTCCCTCAGTACTGACCATCTGACAGTGCAGCGCTCCCTCAGTACTGACCCTCCGACAGTGCAGCGCTCCCTCAGTACTGACCCTTCGACAATGCAGCTCTTCCTCAGTCCTGACGCTCTCACCGTGCAGCGCTACCTCAGTACTGACCCTCCGACAGTGCCGCACTCCGTCATTACTGCCCCTCCGAAAGTGCAGCGATTCCTCTGTACTGCCCGCCGATAGTGCGGCACTCCCTCAGTACAGCCCCTCCGATAATGCAGCACTCCGACAGTACTGCACTCCGACAGTGCAGAGATCCCTCAGTACAGCCCCTCCGACAGTGCAGCACTCCCAAAGTACTGTCCTCCGACAGTGCAGCACTCCCACAGTCCTGTCCTCCGACAGTGCAGCACTCTCTCAGTACTGCCCTCCGAGAGTGCAGCGCTCCCTCAGTACTGCTCCCTGACAGTGCAGAGCTCCCTCAGTACTGCCCCTCCGACAGTGCATCGCTCCCTCAGTACTGCCCTCTGACAGTGCAGCACCCTCTCAGTATGCCCTCCGACCGTGCAGCGCTCCCTCAGTACTAATCCCTGGCAGTGCAGCTCTCCCTCGGTACTGCCCCTCCGACAGTGCAGCACTCCCTCAGCACTGCCCCTCCGACAGTGCAGCGCTCCCTCAGTATTGCCCCTCCGACGGTGCAGCGCTCCCTCAGTACTGTCCCTCCGACAGTGCAGTGCACCCTAAGTACAGTACCTCTGACAGTGCAGCGCTCCCTCAGTACTGACCCTCAGCAAGTGCTGTTATCCCTCAGTACTGCCACTCTGACAGTGCAGCGCTCCCTCAGTACTGACCCTCCGACAGTGCAGCGCTCCCGCAGTACTGCCCCTCTGACAGTGCAGTGCTCCCTAAGTACAGTACCTCCGACAGTGCAGCGCTCCCTCAGTACTGATCCTCAGCAATTGCTGTTATCCCTCAGTACTGCCCCTCCGACAGTGCAGCGGTCCCTCAGAACTGCCCCTCCGACAGTGCAGTGCTCCCCCAGTACTGCCCCTCCGACAGTGCAGAACTCTCTCAGTACTGCCCTCCGACAGTGCAGCGCTCCCTCAGTACTGCTCCCTGACAGTGCAGCGCTCCCTCAGTACTGCCCCTCCGACAGTGCAGCGCTCCCTCAGTACTGCCCTCTAACAGTGCAGCACCCTCTCAGTATGCCCTCCGACCGTGCAGTTCTCCCTCAGCACCGCTCCCTGGCAGTGCAGCTCTCCCTCAGTACTGCCCCTCCGACAGTGCAGCGCTCACTCAGTATTGCCCCTCTGACAGTGCAGCACTCCCTCAGCACTGACCCTCCGACAGTGTAGCACTCCCTCAGTACTGACCCTCTGACAGTGCAGCGCTCCCTCAGTACTGATCCTCCGACAGTGCAGCGCTCCCTCAGTACTGACCCTTCGACAGTGCAGCTCTTCCTCAGTCCTGACACTCTCACCGTGCAGCGCTACCTCAGTACTGATCCTCCAACAGTGCAGCCTTCCCTCAGTACTGCCCCTCTGACAGTGCAGCACTCCCTCAGTACTGCCCTTCCAACAGTGCAGCTCTCCCTCAGTACTGCCCCTCCGACAGTACAGCGCTCCCTCAGTACTGCCCCTCCGACAGTGCAGCACTCCCTCAGTACTGCCCCTCTGACAGTGCTGCACGCCCTCAGTACTGCCCCTCCGACAGTGCAGCGCTCCCTCAGTATAACCCTCCGACAGAGCAGCGCTCCCTCTGTACTGTCCCTCTGACAGTGCAGTGCTCCCTCAGCACTGCCCCTCCGACAGGGCAGCACTCCCTCAGTACTGAGCTTTGAGAGTGCAGCACTCCCTCAGTACTGTCCCTCCGACAGGGCAGCACTCCCTCAGTACTGCCCACCGACAGTGGAGCGATCCCTCAGTACTGCCCCCCGATAGTGCCGCGATCGCTTAGTACTGCCCCTCCGACAGTGCAGCACTCCCTCAGTACTGCCCCTCCGACAGTGCAGTACTCCCTCAGTACTGACCTCCGACAGTGCCGCACTCCCTCATTACTGCCCATCCGAAAGTGCAGCGATCCCTCTGTACTGCCCGCCGAGAGTGCGGCACTCCCTCAGTACAGCCCCTCCGATAATGCAGCACTCCGACAGTGCAGTGATCCCTCAGTACAGCCCCTCCGACAGTGCAGCACTCCCAAAGTACTGTCCATCGACAGTGCAGCACTCCCACAGTACTGCCCTCCGACAGTGCAGCACTCTCTCAGTACTGCCCTCCGACAGTGCAGCACTCCCTCAGTACAAGCCGTCCGACAGTGCAACACTCCCACAGTACTGCCTCTGACACTTCCGCACTCCCACAGTACTGCCCTCCCACAGTGCAGCGCTCCCTCAGAGCTGCCCCTCCGACAGTGCTGCACTCCCTCACGACTGCCCCGCCGACAACGCAGCACTCCGACAGTACTGCACTCCGACAGTGCAGCGATCCCTCAGTACAGCCCCTCCGACAGTGCAGCACTCCCAAAGTACTGTCCTCTGACAGTGCAGCACTCCCACAGTACTGCCCTCTGACAGTGCAGCACTTTCTCAGTACTGCCCTCCGACAGTGCAGCGCTCCCTCAGTACTGCTCCCTGACAGTGCAGCCCTCCCTCAGCACTGACCCTCCGACAGTGTAGCACTCCCTCAGTACTGACCATCTGACAGTGCAGCGCTCCCTCAGTACTGACCCTCCGACAGTGCAGCGCTCCCTCAGTACTGACCCTTCGACAGTGCAGCTCTTACTCAGTCCTGACGCTCTCAGCGTGCAGCGCTACCTCAGTACTGACCCTCCGACAGTGCCGCACTCCGTCATTACTGCCCCTCCGAAAGTGCAGCGATTCCTCTGTACTGCCCGCCGATGGTGCGGCACTCCCTCAGTACAGCCCCTGCGATAATGCAGCACTCCGACAGTACTGCACTCCGACAGTGCAGAGATCCCTCAGTACAGCCCCTCCGACAGTGCAGCACTCCCAAAGTACTGTCCTCCGACAGTGCAGCACTCCCACAGTCCTGCCCTCCGACAGTGCAGCACTCTCTCAGTACTGCCCTCCGAGAGTGCAGCGCTCCCTCAGTACTGCTCCCTGACAGTGCAGAGCTCCCTCAGTACTGCCCCTCCGACAGTGCATCGCTCCCTCAGTACTGCCCTCTGACAGTGCAGCACCCTCTCAGTATGCCCTCCGACCGTGCAGCGCTCCCTCAGTACTACTCCCTGGCAGTGCAGCTCCCCCTCGGAACTGCCCCTCCGACAGTGCAGCACTCCCTCAGCACTGCCCCTCCGACAGTGCAGCGCTCCCTCAGTATTGCCCCTCCGACGGTGCAGCGCTCCCTCAGTACTGTCCCTCCGACAGTGCAGTGCACCCTAAGTACAGTACCTCTGACAGTGCAGCGCTCCCTCAGTACTGACCCTCAGCAAGTGCTGTTATCCCTCAGAACTGCCCCTCCGACAGTGCAGTGCTCCCCCAGTACTGCCCCTCCGACAGTGCAGAACTCTCTCAGTACTGCCCTCCGACAGTGCAGCGCTCCCTCAGTACTGCTCCTTGACAGTGCAGCGCTCCCTCAGTACTGCCCCTCCGACAGTGCAGCGCTCCCTCAGTACTGCCCTCTAACAGTGCAGCACCCTCTCAGTATGCCCTCCGACCGTGCAGTTCTCCCTCAGCACCGCTCCCTGGCAGTGCAGCTCTCCCTCAGTACTGCCCCTCCGACAGTGCAGCGCTCTCTCAGTATTGCCCCTCTGACAGTGCAGCACTCCCTCAGCACTGACCCTCCGACAGTGTAGCACTCCCTCAGTACTGACCCTCTGACAGTGCAGCGCTCCCTCAGTACTGATCCTCCGACAGTGCAGCGCTCCCTCAGTACTGATCCTCCGACAGTGCAGCGCTCCCTCAGTACTGCCCCTCCGACAGTGCAGCGCTCTCTCAGTATTGCCCCTCTGACAGTGCAGCACTCCCTCAGCACTGACCCTCCGACAGTGTAGCACTCCCTCAGTACTGACCCTCTGACAGTGCAGCGCTCCCTCAGTACTGATCCTCCGACAGTGCAGCGCTCCCTCAGTACTGACCCTTCGACAGTGCAGCTCTTCCTCAGTCCTGACACTCTCACCGTGCAGCGCTACCTCAGTACGGATCCTCCAACAGTGCAGCCTTCACTCAGTACTGCCCCTCTGACAGTGCAGCACTCCCTCAGTACTGCCCTTCCAACAGTGCAGCTCTCCCTCAGTACTGCCCCTCCGACAGTACAGCGCTCCCTCAGTACTGCCCCTCCGACAGTGCAGCACTCCCTCAGTACTGCCCCTCTGACAGTGCTGCGCGCCCTCAGTACTGCCCCTCCGACAGTGCAGCGCTCCCTCAGTATAACCCTCCGACAGAGCAGCGCTCCCTCTGTACTGTCCCTCTGACAGTGCAGTGCTCCCTCAGCACTGCCCCTCCGACAGGGCAGCACTCCCTCAGTACTGAGCTTTGAGAGTGCAGCACTCCCTCAGTACTGTCCCTCCGACAGGGCAGCACTCCCTCAGTACTGCCCACCGACAGTGGAGCGATCCCTCAGTACTGCCCCCCGATAGTGCCGCGATCGCTTAGTACTGCCCCTCCGACAGTGCAGCACTCCCTCAGTACTGCCCCTCCGACAGTGCAGCACTCCCTCAGTACTGACCTCCGACAGTGCCGCACTCCCTCATTACTGCCCATCCGAAAGTGCAGCGATCCCTCTGTACTGCCCGCCGATAGTGCGGCACTCCCTCAGTACAGCCCCTCCGATAATGCAGCACTCCGACAGTGCAGTGGTCCCTCAGTACAGCCCCTCCGACAGTGCAGCACTCCCAAAGTACTGTCCATCGACAGTGCAGCACTCCCACAGTACTGCCCTCCGACAGTGCAGCACTCTCTCAGTACTGCCCTCCGACAGTGCAGCACTCCCTCAGTACAAGCCGTCCGACAGTGCAACACTCCCACAGTACTGCCTCTGACACTTCCGCACTCCCACAGTACTGCCCTCCCACAGTGCAGCGCTCCCTCAGAGCTGCCCCTCCGACAGTGCTGCACTCCCTCACGACTGCCCCGCCGACAACGCAGCACTCCGACAGTACTGCACTCCGACAGTGCAGCGATCCCTCAGTACAGCCCCTCCGACAGTGCAGCACTCCCAAAGTACTGTCCTCTGACAGTGCAGCACTCCCACAGTACTGCCCTCTGACAGTGCAGCACTTTCTCAGTACTGCCCTCCGACAGTGCAGCGCTCCCTCAGTACTGCTCCCTGACAGTGCAGCGCTCCCTCAGCACTGACCCTCCGACAGTGTAGCACTCCCTCAGTACTGACCATCTGACAGTGCAGCGCTCCCTCAGCACTGACCCTCCGACAGTGTAGCACTCCCTCAGTACTGACCATCTGACAGTGCAGTGCTCCCTCAGTACTGACCCTTCGACAGTGCAGCTCTTCCTCAGTCCTGACGCTCTCACCGTGCAGCGCTACCTCAGTACTGATCCTCCGACAGTGCAGCGCTCCCTCTGTACTGCCCCTCTGACAGTGCAGCACTCCCTCAGTACTGCCCCTCCAACAGTGCAGCGCTCCCTCAGTATAACCCTCCGACAGAGCAGCGCTCCCTCTGTACTGTCCCTCTGACAGTGCAGTGCTCCCTCAGCACTGCCCCTCCGACAGGGCAGCACTCCCTCAGTACTGACCCTCTGAGAGTGCAGAACGCCCTCAGTACTGTCCCTCCGACAGGGCAGCACTCCCTCAGTACTGCCCACCGACAGTGGAGCGATCCCTCAGTACTGCCCCCCGATAGTGCCGCGATCCCTCAGTACTGCCCCTCCGACAGTGCAGCACTCCCTCAGTACTGCACCTCCGACAATGCAGCACTCCCTCAGTACTGACCTCCGACAGTGCCGCACTCCCTCATTACTGCCCCTCCGAAAGTGCAGCGATCCCTCTGTACTGCCCGCCGATAGTGCGGCACTCCCTCAGCACAGCCCCTCCGATAATGCAGCAGTCCGACAGTACTGCACTCCGACAGTGCAGTGATCCCTCAGTACAGCCCCTCCGACAGTGCAGCACTCCCAAAGTACTCTAGCACTCCTACAGTACTGCCCTCCGACAGTGCAGCACTCTCTTAGTACTGGCCTCCGACAGTGCAGCACTCCCTTAGTACAAGCCCTCCGACAGTGCAACACTCCCACAGTACTGCCTCTGACACTTCCGCACTCCCTCAGTACTGCCCTCCGACAGTGCAGCGCTCCCTCAGAGCTGCCCCTCCGACAGTGCTGCACTCCCTCACGACTGCCCCACCGACAATGCAGCACTCCGACAGTACTGCACTCCGACAGTGCAGCGATCCCACAGTACAGCCCCTCCGACAGTGCAGCACTCCCAAAGTACTGTCCTCTGACAGTGCAGCACTCCCACAGTACTGCCCTCCGACAGTGCAGCACTCTCTCAGTACTGCCCTCCGACAGTGCAGCGCTCCCTCAGTGCTGCTCCCTGACAGTGCAGAGCTCCCTCAGTACTGCCCCTCCGACAGTGCATCGCTCCCTCAGTACTGCCCTCTGACAGTGCAGCACCCTCTCAGTATGCCCTCCGACCGTGCAGTGCTCCCTCAGTACTGCTCCCTGGCAGTGCAGCTCTCCCTCAGTATTGCCCCTCCGTCAGTGCAGCGCTCCCTCAGTACTGCCCCTCTGACAGTGCAGCGCTCCCTCAGTACTGACCCTCCGACAGTGCAGCGCTCCCTCAGTACTGCCCCTCCAACAGTGCAGCTCTCCCTAAGTATTGACCACTGACAGTGCAGCACTCCCTCAGAACTGCCCCTCCGACAGTGCAGTGCTCCCTCAGTACTGCCCCTCCGACAGTGCAGCACTCTCTCAGTACAGGCCCCTCTGACAGTGCAGCACTCCCTCAGTACTGCCCCTCCGACAGTACAGCGCTCCCTCAGTACTGCCCCTCCGACAGTGCAGCAGTCCCACAGTATAGCCCTCCGACAGTGCAGCGCTACCTCAGCGCTGCCCCTCCGACAGTGCAGCGCTCCCACAGTACCGCCCTCCGACAGTGCAGCACTTTCTCAGTACTGCCCTCCGACAGTGTAGCACTCCCTCAGTACTGCTCCCTGACAGTGCAGCGCTCCCTCAGTACTGACCCTCCAGCAGTGCAGCTCTCCCTCAGTCCTGACGCTCTCACCATGCAGCGCTCCCTCAGTACTGCCCCTCTGACAGTGCAGCGCTCCCTCAGTACTGCCCCTCCAACAGTGCAGCTGTCCCTCAGTACTGACCCTCCGACAGTGCAGCGCTCCCTCAGTACTGCCCCTCTGACAGTGCAGCGCTCCCTCAGTACTGCCCCTCCAACAGTGCAGCTCTCCCTCAGTACTGCCCCTCCACAGTACAGCGCTCTCTCAGTACTGCCTCTCCGACAGAGCTGCACTCTCTCAGTACTGCCCTCTGAAAGTTCAGCACTCCCTCAGTACTGCTCCCTGACAGTGCAGCGCTCCCTCAGTACTGCCCCTCCGACAGTGCAGCGCTCCCTCAGTACTGCCCCTCTGACATTGCAGCGCTCCCTCAGTACTGCCCTCCGACAGTGCAGCGCTCTCTCAGTACTGCCCCTCCAACAGTGCAGCACGCCCTCAGTACTGCCCCTCCGACAGTGCAGCACTCCATCAGTACTGCCCTCCGACAGTGCAGCACTCCCTCAGTACTGCCCCTCCGACAGTGCTTTACTCCCTCAGTACTGCCCCTCCGACAGTGCAGCGCTCTCTCAGTACTGCCCCTCCGACTGTGCACCTCACCCTCAGTACTGCCCCTCCGACAGTGCAGCACTCCCTCTGTACTGCCCTACCGACAGCGTAGCGCTCCTTCAGTACAGCCCCTCCGACAGTGCAACGCTCCCTCAGCACTGCCCCTCCAACACTGCACTGCTCAATTAATACCCCACCCAGAATGTCAGCCTGGATTGTGGGTCTCGAGTCTCTTGGTTGGGGCTTGCATTCACGACCTTCTGACTTAAATGCGAAATTGCTACCCACCGAATCAAGACAGATGCATGGCACCTGCAAGGAAACCTTGGCTTGAGACTTGCATGGGATCATGCTAGGCAGGGCTCACCTCACCAGATACCAGTTGGCAAAGGTCCAAATCCTCAATGTAGTAGAGTCTCTGCAGACAAACGGAGCCGTTGACATGTCCCCTCACAGGCTTCCCGTACGTGTATCTTTAAAATATTCATCATACAAGTTAGATACAGAGTAAAGCTGCTCTACACTGTCCCATCAACACTCCCAGGACAGGTACAGCACGGGGTTAGATACAGAGTAAAGCTCCCTCTACACTGTCCCATCAAACACTCCTAGGGCAGGTACAGAACGGGTTAGATACAGAGTAAAGCTCCCTCTACACTGTCCCATCAAACACTCCCAGGGTAGGCACAGCACGGGTTTAATACAGAGTAAAGCTCCCTTTACACTGTCCCATCAAACACTCCCAGGGCTAGTACAGCATGGGTTAGATACAGAGTAAAGCTCCCTCTACACTGCCCCATCAAACACTCTCAGGGCAGGTACAGCACGTGGTTAGATACTGAGTAAAACTCCCTCTACACTGTCCCATCAAACACTCCCAGGGCAGGTACAGCACGTGGTTAGATACAGAGTAAAGCTCCCTCTACACTGTCCCATCAAACACTCCCAGGGCAGGTACAGCACGGGATAGATACAGAGTAAAGCTCCATCTACACTGTCCCATCAAACACTCCCAGGGCAGGTACAGCACAGGTTAGATACAGAGTAAAGCTCCCTCTACACTGTCCCATTAAACACTCACAGGGCAGGTATAGCACGGGTTAGATACAGAGTAAAACTCCCTCTACACTGTCCCATTAAACACTCCCAGGGCAGGTACAGCACGGGTTAGATACAGAGTAAAGCTCCCTCTACACTGTCCCATCAAACACTCCCAGGGCAGGTACAGCACGTGTTATATACAGAGTAAAGCTCCCTCTAAACTGTCCCATCAAACACTCCCAGATAGGTACAGCACGGGTTAGACAGAGTAAAACTCCCTCTACACTGTCCTATCAACACTCCCAGGGCAGGTACAGCACGGGTTAAATACAGAGTAAAGCTCACTCTATACTGTCCCATCAAACACTCCCAGGGCAGGTACAGCACGGGTTAGATACAGAGTAAAGCTCCCTCTACACTGTCCCATCAACATTCCCAGGGCAGGTACAGCACGGGTTAGATACAGAGTAAAACTCCCTCTAAACTGTCCCATCAACACTCCCAGGGCAGGTGGAGCACGTGGTTAGATACAGAGTAAAGCTCCCTCTACAGTGTCCCAACAAACACTCCCAGGGCAGGTACAGCACGTGGTTAGATACAGAGTAAAGCTCCCTCTACACGGTCCCATCAAACACTCCCAGGGCAGGTACAGCACGGGGTTTGATACAAAGTAAAGCTCCCTCTACACTGTCCCATCAAACACTCCCAGGGCAGTTACAGCACGGGGTTAGATACAGAGTAAAACTCCCTCTACACTGTCCCATCAACACTCACAGGGCAGGTACAGCACGTGGTTAGATAAAGAGTAAAGCTCCCTCGACACTGTCCCATCAAACTGTCCCAGGGCAGGTACAGTACGGGTTAGATACAGATTAAAGCTCCCTCTACACAGTCCCATCAAACACTCCCAGTGCAGGGACAGCACGGGTTAGATACAAAGTAAAGCTACCTCTACACTGTCCCATCAAACACTCCCAGGGCAGGTACAGCATGGGTGAGATACAGAGTAAATCTCCCTCTACACTGTCCCATCAAACACTCCCAGGGCAGGTACAACATGGTTTAGATACAGAGTAAAGCTCCCTCTACACAGTCCCATCAAACACTCCCAGGTCAGGTACAGCACGGGTTAGATACAGAGTAAAGCTCCCTCTACACAGTCCCATCAAACACTCCCAGTGCAGGGACAGCACGGGTTAGATACAGAGTAAAGCTCCCTCTACACTGTCATACAGTCATAGAGTTTTACAGCACAGAAAGAGGCCCTTCGGCCCATCGTGTCTGCACCGCCCATCCATCCCTGTCCAGTCTAATCCCATTTTCCAGCATTTGGTCCATAGCCCTGTATGCAATGGCATTGCAAGTGCTCATCCAAATGCTTCTTGAATGTTGTGAGGGTTCCTGCCTCTACCACCCATTTAGGCATTGAGTTCCACATTCCAACCACCCTCTGGGTGAAAAAGTTCCTCCTCAAATCCCCTCTAAATCTCCTGCCCCTTACACTGAATCTATGCCCCCTTGTTATTGACCCCCCTACTAAGGGGAAAAGTTCCTCTTTGTCTACCCTATCTATGCCCCTCATCATTTTGTACACCTCAATCAGATCCCCCCTCAGCCTTCTTTGCTCCAAGGAAAACAACCCCAGCCTGTTTAGTCTTTCTTCATAGCTGAGGCGCTCCATCCCAGGTAACATCCTGGTGAATCTTCTCTGCACCCTCTCCAAAGCAATCACGCCCTTCCTATAGTGAGGCGACCAGAACTGCACACAGTACTCCAGCTGTGGCCTCACCAGCGTTTTGTACAGCTCCATCATAACCTCCCTGCTCTTATATTCTATGCCTCGGCTAATGAAGGCAAGTATCCCATATGCCTTTTTAACCACCTTGTCTACCTGTTCTGCTGCCTTCAGAGATCTATATACATGTACACCAAGGTCCCTCTGACCCTCTGTACTTCCTAGGGTCCTACCACTCATTGTGTATTCCCTTGCCTTATTTGTCCGTCCAAAATGCATCACCTCGCACTTTTCAGGTTTAAATTCCATTTGCCACTTTTGCGCCCAACTGACCAACCCGTCTATATCGTCCTGTAGCCTGAGGCTTTCCTCCTTGCAATTTACCACCCCACCAATTTTCGTGTCATCTGCAAACTTACTGATCATCCCTTTTACATTCTCATCCAAATCATTTATGTAGATCACAAATAACAAGGGACCCAGCACCGATCCCTGAGGTACCCCACTGGACACAGGCTTCCAGTCACAAAAGCAACCTTCGACCATCACCCTCTGCCTCCTGCCACTCAGCCAGTTTAGGATCCAACGCGCCAAGGCACCCTGGATCCCATGGGCTCTTACCTTCTTGACCAGTCTCCTATGCGGGACTTTGTCAAAAGCTTTACTGAAGTCCATGTAAACCACATCTACAGCATTTCCCTCATCCACCTCCCTAGTCACCCCCTCGAAAAATTCAATCAGATTTGTCAGACATGATTTACCCTTGACAAAGCCATGCTGACTATCCCCGATTAATCCTTGCCTCTCCAAGTGGAGACTAATTTTGTCCCTCAGAATTTTTTCCAATAATTTCCCTACCACAGATGTTAGGCTCACTGGCCTGTAATTCCCTGGTTTATCCCTGCTACCCTTCTTGTATAATGGTACTACATTAGCTGTTCTCCAGTCCTCTGGTACATCCCCTGTGGCCAGAGAGGTTCTGAAAATTTGTGTCAGAGCCCCTGCAATCTCCTCCTTTGCTTCCCACAGCAGCCTGGGATACATCTCGTCCGGGCCTGGGGATTTATCCACTTTTTGGTCTGCTAAAACCGCTAGCACCTCCTCCCTCTCGATGCTAATATGTTCAAGTATGTCACAGTCCCCTTGCCCGATTTCTATGTCTGCATAGTCTTTCTCCATAGTGAACACAGATGCAAAAAATTCATTTAAAACCCCGCCTACATCATCTGGCTCTACACACAGATTGCCACTTTGGTCCCTAATGGGCCCTACCCTTTCCCTGGTTATCCTCTTGCCCTTAATATACTTATAAAACATCTTAGGATTTTCCTTTATTTTGCTCGCCAGTGTTATTTCATGGCCCCTCCTCGCCCTCCTAATTTCTTTTTTAAGTATGCCCCTGCACTTTTTATACTCCTCTAGGGCTTCTTCCGTCTTTAGTCTTTTGTAACTGGCGAAAGCCCCCCTTTTATTTCTAATGCATTTTTGTATCTCCCTTGTCATCCAAGGTTCCCTTTGCTTGTTGGTCCCACCCTTGACCTTTACAGGAACATGTTGGCGCTGTACTCTCTCTATCTCCCTTCTGAAAGTCTCCCACTGTTTTGATGTGGATTTTCCTATAAGTAGCTGCTCCCAGTCCACTTTGGCCAGATCCTGCCTTATCATATTAAATCGGCCTTCCCCCAATTTAGAACCCTTATTTCCGGGCCGTCTTTGTCTTTTTCCATGACCACCTTAAATTTCACCGAATTATGGTCACTGTCGCCAAAATGCTCTCCTACTGATACTTCCACCACTTGCCCGGCTACATTCCCCAGAATTAGGTCCAGTACCGCCCCCTCTCTTGTAGGACTTTCTACATGTTGGCTCAAAAAGCTCTCCTGGATGCACTTTAAGAATTCTGCACCCTCTAAGCCTTTCACACTCTGACTATCCCAATTTATATTGGGGAAGTTGAAATCCCCCACTATTATTACCCTATTATTTTCACACTTCTCTGAGATTTGCCTACATATCTGTTCCTCTATCTCCCCCTGACTGTTTGGGGGCCTATAGTACACTCCCAACAAAGTGCTTGCCCCCTTTTTGTTTTTAAGTTCTACCCATATGGTCTCATTTGAGGAACCCGCTAATATATCATCCCTCCTTACAGCAGTAATTGACTCCTTAATTAATATTGCAACACCCCCTCCCCTTTTACACCCTCCTCTGTCTCGCCTGAAGATTCTATACCCCGGAATATTGAGCTGCCAGTCCTGACCCTCCCTCAACCATGTCTCCGTGATGGCAACAATATCGTACTCCCATGTGTTCAACAACAACTTCAGTTCATCCACCTTATTTGCAAGACTCCTTGCATTAAAATAAATGCCTTCCAGCCCTGCCATATTCCCTTTTGCCTTCTCATATTTGCTCTGCCTTCCCAGCTGACTTGTTTTTTCCTCTGTATTTGGCTGTAAATCACCCCCTACTATAGCTCCACTCTGTACCCCATCCCCCTGCCAAGTTAGTTTAAACCACCCCCAGCAGTGTTGGCAAACCTCCCCGCAACGATATTGGTTCCCCTCTGGTTCAGGTGTAAACCGTCCGACTTGTACAAGTCCCACCTTTCCCAGAAGCAGACCCAGTGATCCAGGAAACTAAAGCCCTCCCTCCTGCACCATCCCTTTAGCCACGCATTCATCTGTTCTATCTTCCTATTTCTATACTCACTAGCACGTGGCACCGGGAGTAATCCAGATATTACAACCTTTGAGGTCCTGCTCTTTAATCCTTCACCTAGCTCCCTAAATTCTTGCTGCAGGACCTCATCCCTCTTTTTACCATCAAACACTCCCAGGGCAGGTACAGGTACAGCATGGGTTAGATACAGAGTAAAGCTCCCTCTACACTGTCCCATCAAACACTCCCAGGGCAGGTACAGCACGGGTTAGATACAGAGTAAAGCTCCCTCTACACTGTCCCATCAAACACATCCATGGCAGGTACAGCATGGGTTAGAAACAGAGTAAAGCTCCCTCTACACTGTCCCATCAAACACTCCCAGGGCAGGTACAGCACGGGTTAGATACAGGGTAAAGCTCCCTCTACACTGTCCCATCAAACACTCCCAGGGCAGGTACAGCACGGGTTAGATACAGAGTAAAGCTCCCTCTACACTTTCCCATCAAACACTCCCAGGGCAGGTACAGCACGGGTCAGATTCAGAGGAAAGCTCCCTCTACACTGTCCCATCAAACACTCCCAGGGCAGGTACAGCACTGGTTAGAAACAGAGTAAAGCTCTCTCTACACTGTCCCATCAAACACTCCCAGGGCAGGTACAGCACGGGTTAGATACAGAGTAAAGCTACCTCTACACTATGCCATCAAACACTCCCTGGACAGGTACAGCACGGGTTAGATACAGTGTAAAGCTCCCTCTACACTGTCCCATCAAACACTCCCAGGGCAGGTACAACACGGGTTAGATACAGAGTAAAGCTCCCTCTACACTGTCCCATTAAACACTTCCAGGGCAGGATATAGCACGGGTTAGATACAGAGTAAAGCTCCCTCTACACTGTCCCATCAAACACTCCCAGGGCATGTGCAGCACAGGTTAGATACAGAGTAAAGCTCCCTCTACACTGTCCCCATCAAACACTCCCAGGGCAGGCACAGCACGGGTTAGATACAGAATTGGATAAAGAGACAGCTTTTACCTGCCACACACTTTGACGTGGATCGTGGTGTCGAGAATTGTGATCGCTTCTGGTAGTTCCACCTTCAGTTCATATTTGGGTAAAACTGAAAGAAAAAGGGAGATTATAAATCCTGACAAGCTCAGCTGTGCCTTGTGTCCTAACTCGCACCAAATCTCGTTCTCCCATCACCCCTGTACTCGCTGACCTACATTGGCTCCCGGTCCGATTTTAAAATTCTCATCCTTGCGTTCAAATCCCTCTATGGCTTCCTCGCCGCCCCCCTCCATATCTCTGCAACCTCCTCCATCCCCTACATCCCTCCGAGATCTCCGCACTCCTCCAATGCCGGCCTCTTGTGCATTCCACCGATTTTAATCGCTCCACCGTCAGCGGCCGTACCTTCTGCTGCCGAGGCCCTGAGCTCTGGATTTCCCTCCCTAAACCTCTCTGCCACTCTATGCAGGCATACCTGGGTGTCCTTGTGCACCCGTTGCTGAAGGTAAGCATGCAGGTGCAGCAGACAGTTAACAAGGCAAATGGTATGTTGGCCTTTATAGCAAGAGGGTTTGAGCACAGGAACAAGGATGTCTTGCTGCCGTTGTACAGGGCCTTGCTGAGACCACATCTGGAGTATTGTGTGCAGTTTTGGTTGCCTTATCTGAGGAAGGATGTTCTTGCCATGGAGGGAGTGCAGCGAAGATTCACCAGACTGATACCTGGGATGGCAGGAAAGACGTATGAGGAGCGATTGGGTCGCTTGGGCTTGTATTCGCTGGAGTTTAGAAGAATGAGAGGGGATCGCATTGAAACTTGATGTGCCTCAATAAATCCGAGACTCAATGTTAGCGGAACAAAACAAGGCTTTTATTAACTTAGAAGGTAACACACAGTGGAGAGGTGTCTTCCATCCAGAGGTCTGCAGTACTGGATGTGAGGCACGCTGAGCCTGCTTACATAGAGGCCAGGTATGGGCGGAGCCCTACACACAATACAATACAAGGTGAGGAAACGGAACTGAGGTAAGGGAAATGAAACTGAAACTAAACCACAGTCACAGGCACAATCACACAGAGAATACAGATGAGTGATGAATGGCATATTTCATCACATTCACCCCTTCTAGAGATTTAGTCTGTTCGGGGGTTTGATAGTCCTCTGTGACCGGCGTGGCTGTTGTGGTGCCGCGGGTGTTGGCTGGGTGTCCCCGGTGGCCTCCTGGGTCTCTGCCGGGGCCGCCGCCAGGGTTGTTGAAGGGGTAGTTGGTGGGGGTACCTTTGGTCGATGTTCTTCCGGGGGTGATGAAAGAGTAGTGGGTGGGTAAGAGTTGCTGTGATCGTTGTTGCTGCTGTTGTCGTGGTTGTTCTCGTTACCGGCTGGGGCGATGTCTTTTATGGACACGGTGCCCTCCCTTCCGTCGGCGTGCCGGACATATGTGTATTGGGGGTTAGCATGGAGTAGGTGCACTGACTCCACGAGAGGGTCCGTCTTGTGGCCCCTCACATGCCTTCGCACGAATACCGGACCTGGGGTGGAGAGCCATGACAGCATGGATACGCCTGAGGTGGATTTCCGGGGAAAGACAAACATTCATTCATGAGGCGTGGCATTAGTGGCAGTACACAATAGCGACCGTATCGAATGGAGCACATCTGAGAGGACTTCCTGCCAGCGGGAGATAGGGAGGCCCTTGGTCCTTAGAGCTAGAGTGACAGCTTTCCATACTGTCCCGTTCTCTCGCTCCACTTGACCGTTACCCCGGGGGTTGTCGCTGGTGGTATGGCTCGTGACGATCCCCCTGGACAGCATGTACTGGTGTAGCTCTTCACTCATGAAGGACGCCCCCTATCCATATGGATGTAGCTCGGCATACCGAACAGGCAGAACAGGCTGTTGAGGCATTTAATGACCGTGGCGCTGGTCATGTCTGGGCAGGGGAAGGCGAATGGGAAACGGGAGTATTCGTCCACAATGTTCAGGAAGTAAACATTGCGGTCGACGGACAGGAGGGGGCCCTTGAAGTCTAAGCTGAGCCGCTCAAAGGGCTGTGTAGCTTTGATTAAGTGGGCTCTATCTGGGCGGTAGAACCGAGGCTTGCACTCAGCGCAAGTGCGGCAGTTCCTGGTCAGAGACCGAACTTCCTCAATCGAGTAGGGTAAGTTACGGGACTTTATGAAGTGGAACAGCCGCGTGACCCCTGGGTGGCAGAGGTCGTTGTGGAGGGTCTGTAGCCGATCCCCGGTGGCACTGGCACACATCCCTCGTGAGAGGGCGTCGGGGGATTCGTTAAGGGCCCCTGGCCGGTAAATGATGTCATACTCGAAGGTGGAGAGCTCGATCCGCCACCTAAGAATCTTATCATTTTTAATCTTCCCCCTCTGTTTATTATTGAACATAAACGCTACCGACCGCTGGTCGGTAAGTAGGGTGAAGCGTTTGCCGGCTAGGTAGTGGCACCAGTGGCGCACTGCCTCCACGATGGCTTGGGCTTCCTTTTCCACGGAGGAGTGTCTGATCTCGGGCCCTTGGAGGGTCCTCGAGAAGAAAGCTACGGGCTGCCCCACCTGGTTGAGGGTGGCCACCAAGGCAAAGTCAGACGCATCACTTTCCACTTGAAAGGGAGTGTTCTCGTCCACTGCCTGTATCGTGGCCCGCTCAATATCCCGCTTAATGCTTTTGAAGGCGGCGTGGGCCTCAACAGAGAGCGGAAAAGAGGATGCTTTCAAGAGGGGGTGGTCTTTGTCGGAGTAGTTGGGGAACCATTGGGAATAATAAGAAAATAACCCCAGGCACCTTTTCAGGGCTTTGGGAGTGTTGGGCAGGGGCAGCTTCCGTAGCGGGCTCAATCGGTCAGGGTCTGGTCCGATTTCCCCAATCTCCACCACGCTGCCTAGTATGCAGAGGCGCGTGGTGTTGTAAACGCACTTGTCCTCGTTGTAAGTGAGGTTGAGTTTTTGTGCGGTTTTCAGGAACCTCTCAAGGTTCGAGTTGTGATCCTGCTGGTTGTGACCGCAGATGGTGACGTTGTCGAGGTAGGGGAAGGTTGCCTGCAAGTGGTGGTCATCAATCATGCGGTCCATCTCCCTCTGGAAGACCGAGACCCCATTCATCACCCCAAAGAGGACTCTGAGGAATTGGTAGAGGCGTCCGTTCGCCTCGAAGGCGGTGTTCGGGCGGTCCTCTGGTCTGATAGAGAGCTGGTGGTACGCTGACTTGAGGTCGATGGTGGAGAACACCCGGTATTGGGCGATTTGGTTCACCATTTCTGATATGCGGGGTAGCGGGTAGGCGTCTAGTTGGGTGTACCTGTTGATCGTTTGGCGATAGTCGATCACCATCCGTTTCTTCTCGCTACCCCTTACCACCACCACTTGGGTGCGCCACGGGCTGTTGCTGCATTCAATAATGCGCTCCTTCAGGAGCCTGTCTACCTCGGTCACGATAAACCGCCTGTCCTCCCAGCTGTACCTCCTGCTTTTGGTCGCTATTGGCCAGCAGTTAGGGGTAAGGTTCGCGAATAGCGAAGACAGCTTTACCTTCAGGGTAGTCAGACCGCACACTGTGAGGGGCGGCTGGGACCCACCGTAATTGAGCGTGATGCTTTGGTGGTGGCATTGGAAATCCAGGCCCAAGATCACGCTCGCACATAGATTCTTCATGATTAGTACTTTAAAATTATCGTATACAGTTCCGTTAACGGACAATTGTACCGTGCAGTAACCCATAATGGTCGATGTCTGGGTTTTATCAGCCAAAGAGATGGTACCCCGAGTAGGGACCACCTTTAGGGAGAGTTGTTGTGCTAGTTCAGGGTGGATAAAACTCTCCGTGCTTCCACTGTTATTAAACATTTAACCCCGCACCCGTTTACCTCGATGTCCACCATTGATTTGGATAGCGGGTGCGGCCTGGTCTGGTCCACTGTGACCGATGCCACTGTAGGGCCCTGATCAAGACAAGATGGCGTCCACGCTGTCTGCTCACAAGATGGCGGACCCCACGAGGCCGGGCAAGATGGCGTCCAAGATGGCCGCTCCCACGGCGCACACGCGGCGGTGGCGGGTTTTCCAGCGGGGTTCCCTCTGCACACCTTCCCGTAGTGCCCCTTCTTACCGCACTTAAAGCAGGTGGTGCCTTTCGCCGGGCACAGGTTTCTGGTGTGCTTCGACTGCCCGCAGAAGTAGCAGTTGGGTCCCCGACGCATCGCGGCTGTCGTAGGGCTTCTGGGGGGAGAGCGGGGCCCCGACGGTGTCGAGCTGCCGGGCGGGGAAGATGCCTTCCAAGATGGCGGCGCCCTTAGAGCACACGTGGCGGCGTGGGTGGCGCGGGCTGAAGAGTAGGCGTCCGAGTTTCTCTGGGCCACATCCAGGGATCGCGCTGTGTCCACAGCCTGTTTCAGGTCCAATCCCGTTTTTTCCAGCAGTCTCTGCCGGATGTAAGTGGAGCTGAGGCCTGTGATGAAGGCATCGCGAACAAGCTCGTCAGTGTACACTGCGGCTTTTACATCTTGGCACTTGCAGTCTTTGCCAAGCGTTTTCAGGGTGACTAGGAACTCATCCAGCGATTCCCCAGGTCGCTGTGCGCGAGTAGCGAGCAGATGCCTAGCATACACCTCATTCGTAGGCTGCTGGTAATGCACCTTTAAGATGTCGCAGGCGGCCGGGTACGTGTTGGCGTCTTGGATGAGGGGGTAAACCCTGTGGCTTACCCAATTCCGCAGGATTCCGAGTTTCATACTTTCAGCGTCCGTAGCGCCTGTGACGGCTGCGGAATTGTCCAGGAAGAATTCCATACACATAAACCAGTGTCCGAAGCGTGCCGATGCGTCCGAAGCATGCTGGTCCAAATCCAAACGTTCGGGTTTCAAGAGTTGATCCATTGTGTTGAAAAGTAAGTTAATAAAATTGATGTGCCTCAATAAATCCGAGACTCAATGTTAGCGGAACAAAACAAGGCTTTTATTAACTTAGAAGGTAACACACAGTGGAGAGGTGTCTTCCATCCAGAGGTCTGCAGTACTGGATGTGAGGCACGCTGAGCCTGCTTACATAGGGGCCAGGTATGGGCGGAGCCCTACACACAATACAATACAAGGTGAGGAAACGGAACTGAGGTAATGGAAATGAAACTGAAACTAAACCACAGTCACAGGCACAATCACACAGAGAATACAGATGAGTGATGAATGGCATATTTCATCACAAAACTTATAAAATTCTAACAGGACTAGACAGACTAGATGCAGGAAGGATGTTCCCGATGGCGGGGGAGTCCAGAACCAGGTGTCACAGTCTAAGGATAAGGGGTAGGCCATTTAGGACTGAGAGGAGGAGGAATTTCTTCACCCAGAGAGTGGTGAACCTATGGAATTCTCTACCACAGAAGGCAGTTGAGGCCAATTCATTAAATGTATTCAAGAAGGAGTTAGATATATTTCTTAAGGCTAAAGGGATCAAGGGATATGGGGAGTAAGCAGGGAAAGGGTGCCATCCCAGGTCTCAAGTCCGAAATCTATAACCTGTTGGACGGGGGGGCGAGGGGTCATTCCGCGTGCCTTACATCTACCTCTCTCTCCTCCTTTAAGACGCTCCTTCAAAATCTGTCTCTTTGACCGAGCTCTGGTTCATCTGTCCCTAGATCTCCTTTTGTCTGATTTGCGCTCCTCTGACACGCCCTGGGAGGTTTACTCCATTAAATGTGTTGTATAAATGGGAGATGATGTGTGTGAGTCTCTCAGTACCAGGCTCCAAGGACCCTCACCGTATTCCTCCACGCTGAAGTGATGCTCCAGTTTCGTGTGACGCTTCTCCACCTGGATTGTGTACAACCCCTGGAGCGGTTCAGGCATCAGGTCAAAGGTCAGCTCCGCGATCCCCTGCCTTGGCTCCACATCCTTCCACTGGCCAATGCGGTTCTTCTGGGGGTCCTGAGGGATTAAACGGTCCCAGTGGTTCATTCTCTCCTTCCCTTTCTCCCTCCTTCCCCCGCTCTCTGGTTCGCCCCCTCCTTCTCTGTCCCTCCAGAACATAGAGAGAGGGAGAGAGAGAGAGGCGTTCTCCATCCCCTCTGTCTGGGAATGGGTCTGCCCCAGAGAGTGAGAGGTCAGTATTTGACCGAATGCCCCGTTAGAGAGAGAGGTGTTCTCCATCCCCTCTGTCTGGGACTTGGTCTCACCCCAGAGAGTGGGAGGTCAGTATTTGACCCAATGCCCCGTTAGAGAGAGAGGCGTACTCCGTCCCTTCTGTCTGGGACTGGGTCTGACCCCAGAGAGTAGGAGGTCAGTATTTGACCCAATGCCCCGTTAGAGAGAGAGGCGTACTCCGTCCCTTCTGTCTGGGACTGGGTCTGACCCCAGAGAGTGAGAGGTCAGTATTTGACCCAATTCCCCGTTAGAGAGGGAGGCATACTCCATCCCCTCTGTCTGGGACTGGGTCTGACCCCAGAGAGTGGGAGGTCAGTGTTTGACCCAATGCCCCGTTAGAGAGAGAGGCGTTCTGCATCCCCTCTGTCTGGGACTGGGTCTGAGCCCAGAGAGTGAGAGGTCAGTATTTGACCCAATGCCCCGTTTGAGAGGGAGGCATACTCCATCCCCTCTGTCTGAGACTGGGTCTGACCCCAGAGAGTGGGAGGTCAGTATTTGACCCAATGCCCCGTTAGAGAGAGAGGCGTTCTGCATCCCCTCTGTCTGGGACTGGGTTTGACCCCAGACAGTGGGAGGTCAGTATTTGACCCAATGCCCCGTTAGAGAGGGAGGCATACTCCATCCCCTCTGTCTGGGACTGGGTCTGACCCCAGAGAGTGGGAGGTCATTATTTGACCCAATGCCCCGTTAGAGAGGGAGGCATTCTCCATCCCCTCTGTCTGGGACTGGGTCTGACCCCAGAGAGTAGGAGGTCAGTATTTGACCCAATGCCCCGTTAGAGAGAGAGGCGTACTCCATCCGCTCTGTCTGGGACTGGGTCTGCCCCAGAGAGTGAGAGGTCAGTATTTGACCCAATGCCCCATTAGAGAGAGAGGCGTACTCCGTCCCTTCTGTCTGGGACTGGGTCTGACCCCAGAGAGTAGGAGGTCAGTATTTGACCCAATGCCCCGTTAGATAGAGAGGCGTACTCCGTCCCTTTTGTCTGGGACTGGGTCTGACCCCAGAGAGTAGGAGGTCAGTATTTGACCCAATGCCCCGTTAGAGAGAGAGGCGTTCTGCATCCCCTCTGTGTGGGACTGGGTTTGACCCCAGAGAGTGGGAGGTCAGTATTTGACCCAATGCCCCATTAGAGAGAGAGGCGTACTCCATCCCCTCTGTCTGGGACTGGGTTTGACCCCAGAGAGTGGGAGGTCAGTATTTGACCCAATGCCCCGTTAGAGAGAGAGACGTACTCCATCCCCTCTGTCTG